>NC_135503.1:63132624-63342734 GCF_052857255.1 Amblyomma americanum | reverse complement strand
CTACAAAGTCTCTTTATCGAGCAGATAGCATCGTGTCCAGCTGCACCGGAAACCGTACATAAGTTTCAGACGCGCTCAGTTTACGACGTCGATATATATACAACCAGGCCACCGTAGATTTTCTTTGCGCCATCTGGATGGACTTCCTGACACTTCCCCGATGTCGTAAAGCACTTCATTGCAGCTGTCTTTTACAGAGCATCTTTATCTTTGCCGCGATGCCGAGAAGCAATACCACTGGCAATAAACCCCGTCCGGTGGATTAGGTGCTTCAGGATTCGGTTCACTTTTCAATTTTCTTTTGCTCCGTGATCAGGCGCATTTGTAGCTCGCGTGCTTTCGAGAGGTCACTCAGCTCCTGACCTACGCAACCTGCATAGCAATAGCGAATCAGCGATTCGGGTCAAAGAGACGGCGCACTGGGGCTGCAAGAAAGGTAGAAAGGTTCCTGTTTATCACGCAATACAGTTCGTGTTTTCTCCGCAAGTCTGCTAAACTTACAATCATGTGGACAAATTGCACTACTAATTTAAGCAATTCAGTTCTGGAGTTCTGAGCCTTAAGTAAATACACAACATAATGAGGATTCTAGTCTGCAGACTGCACAAATGAGGAAGTGCAGCATCTTCTCTTCTAGGAACAGCTGACCTAGGAGAATTGAAGTTCTCTCTCCCAAACACATCCCTATAAACCTTAAAAAAGATTTTGCACTACGTCAGTAAGGATACCCGCCAGTGGTATCGAATTTCGATGAAGGCGAAATTCCAGAGGTCCATGTACTGTGCGACGTCAGTCCACGTTAAAAAACACCAGGGTGTGTCGAAATTTCCGGAGAACTTCACTACGCTGTCCCTCATAGCCGCAGTCACTTTGGCACGTTAAACCTCTATAAACCATAAACAAAACCAGTGGCATTTCCGTGTTTTAAAAGGTGGGACTAGAATTACTGGCCTTCCGTGTTAATGGCGCTGGTGTGAGTCTGGTGTTTACATGAATACTGAACTTCCCTTTTGCGCTGATGCCTGGCTTTCTCAAAAGGAGTGCCTTCGCAGTAATCCCATCGGCCAGCTGGTTATAGAACACAGTACGACAACTCGTAGATGTGGCAAACCCGTCATGGAGAGCACATTCTTGAGAGTAGACTGAGGCCAAGCAAGAACCGTGAATTTCAAAAGAGCAAAAGTAACTGACACCCTCGGGGCTGAATGCAAGACCTTTGCGTAGCTTTGCTTTCCGTGCACAGCATGGCTTACGACAGAAGCGGTCATTAAGTGCAGCGTCTTTTTTGGTTTTGTGAAGTTCGACGCTGACACACGCCCCACGAATTTGCGGCCCAGGAACTCTGGCAAGGATGCGCCGATTGGCGTTGCAGTCACGCCTGTCAGTGTCGTTAATACACGTGCTTTCGGTGCAGCTCTGGGATTCACTATCTGAACAGCTTTGCGGACATTAACCAGTCAGTTAACGTACACTGGCTGCAACGGCCAAGTTCCAGTCGAAATCAGATAACATCCCCCCACTGTACTCTTCCGCGTAGAGCCGTAGCCGTGTCTAATGTAGCCATTGTTATATGCATTTAGGCCATGCTTTCGCTTTGTAATACGTATCTAACAGGACAAAAGTGCGCGCAAAAACGGTGACTTTCGGTACTTGGGCGCTTAAGACAAACCAGCGCAAGTATCAAATATGCTTTTAAATGGTGAAGGATTAGCAACTGCCAGACAGACGGGCATTCGTTAACACATGCTAGCGCTCATCCGCATACGGCTCGAAAGTAGCGCACCTTTCTAAAGAAGTTTTTGATAAGTTTTGCAGCCGCACAGCCGCATTCTGGTGGACGTTCATTGCGTGAATTGTTGCGTTAGATGATCTGACTGCTCAGCTTCATCGCGTGCGGCCGTCCGACTCGTGCACGATCTTCGAGACAGCGATGCGCCTTCGCGAGAAGTCACGGTGTCAGAAAAGCCGCCCGTGCGAAGAACGAGATTTTCTTCATCGCAGCGGGTGGGCTGACGTGATTAAAGCACAGCGACCAACGAGCACGCCAAAGCACGCTGGCAGATGGCACTACAGAGGCTCTGCTAGGAAATTAGGGATCGAAGCCGGTAGACGCGGCAGTATTTATAGTCGAACAAAAGTAAAGACCCGAAAGAGATCTCGTTACGGCGCTTCGCGTCTCTAATTTTATTACTGCCGCTATATTCAAATGCCCAGTGTGTCCGGCGGGGCCTTGAGCATTCATTCTGCATTCCTTTCGCAATCGGCAATAAATACTAAGTGAATGGCTCGCTATAGCTGCGATCAGAACTCTGCATGACTGCTTGTGTCTGAATCACGCTCATTCCAATTAGCGAGTCATTGAGAAAGTGCATGTAACAGGCACTTGCGAATCGCGGCGTCGCTGCGCGGAGAAATTGGAGGAACGCGCGATGGAATATTTTGTTCGACGTCTGCTCACTCGCAGTTCTCTCGTCTTGTAGGTCTGCCTGCTGCGTTTGCTTTTTGGGTGCTTTTTACTGGCAGTGAGTCTCCAAGCGCGTTTGCGAGAGAGACAACCTCTGCGCAGTAAACGGTGCCTGAAAATCGTATCCTCGTCATGATGTCTTTCGTGCCTATATACGCCGGAAACGATGGCCAGCTAGTGGTAATATCCAGTTATGGGGGTTACCGGAAAATGATGTTCTCTGAGGATACCCGGAAACTTACGGACAGGCGCATTTTTTCAACGGGAAGTTATTTATGAACGCAATTTTTTTCCCATATCTTAAGAATGCACCGTAGCAATCAATATATCTGCAGATCCCTCCTCGAGGCGCATGGAGATTTCTGCTTCTTATCGTCCCAAACGCCCCCCATTGGCTTTGGTTTTCTGTAGAAGTTTTAACTACTCTCTGCGAGCGGACGACAAACTGCGTACCAAGTTTTTTACTACGAATCAAAAGAATGGACCATTCTAATAGTGTTCATAACAGTTCTTTTACAATATTCCAGAGCTGTCTCACAATTATTATCAAAAACGCACCTTATTGGTTTTCTGCCGCAATCTTAACTACCCCGGTGCGGACACAGGACAAACTTCACATGCAAAATTCTGGGCGCGCTTCGGACAGTTAGACTATTTAGACCACTATGTTCATAACAGGATCGTAAAATGCTCCACACTTGCGTATTAATTAAACGTGGCGTTCCAGAAAGCTGAACTTTTCCTATACCGCAAAACACGCACGGTGAATTTGGAAAGAGAACAGCCTACGACAGCGCTGTTCGTTTGGCGAATGCAAAGCGCAGTAGATCGGTAGGCGATATAGAAGCGCTAAAACCATAAATTTTTCGGCCAACCCTCGAGCTACCATCGATAAACTGTTCTTATTCCTCTGACTCTTGTATAAATTAGCCTATTTGCCCTATATACTTACGCTCACATGAAAAAGGGAAGCGTTTGCTTGCCTGGCGCGCGTTGCCTTAAACTTATTGACTTTCACTCTGTTCCGTGCAGCCTACTGTAACAAAGTAGTGCATTTCTATATGTCGTCATCGAACCAAGAGGCCTGTCATAAACGCGCTGTTTAACTGCATTTCGTTAGCTTTTGATCACGTGCAGTGTAAACTTTCCTTGAACCGTTTAATTTTGCGCCCATGGTCAAACTTCACACCCGAAAAAACGGGCGGCCTTCTTAACCACACTCTTAAAGAAGAAATTGTGTTTGCATTTGGAATTTGCCTTAGCCCCAAGTATTCCAAAAGACCCCCCCCCCCCCCCCCCCCCCCCAGTTTAGAATGAGACCCGCCCTAGAAAATGGATTAAGGTGGATCAAAGGATATAGTGGGTAGATTTAGGCGGAAGAGTGGGTCGGGTTATTATAATCCCATATCATAATATAATCGAAGGTACTCGAACATTCTAGTATTTAGATTTTCAAAGTTGGCGCTGCTGATGACATCACAACCCTCTCGACTAATCAGGGAATTTCGTGACGGAGAAACCCAGCGATTTTTGCACGACGACAACCTAAATGGTCGCACTTAAAAAAAAAAAACGGCGTGATGGGAGAGAAGCACTGAAGGGAAAATACAGTTCGGCTCTTAATCTCTTGTCTTTTTTTTTAGTGTTTGCAAGAAAAGGTTCAACGCTTCCAGTTTAGAATATGAAGTTTTGAGGCCCAATTATCTTTTTCTTTTGTTTCTCCGCTGCAGTACGGCGACACGCCTCTGCACACGGCCTCTCGCTACGGTCCACGCCGGAGTGCTCCGGATACTCATCAGTGCGTTCTGCAACGACAGCGAAGTGAACAACGTGATACAGCGCCTCCGCTCTCGCTCTTCGCTGCGCACCATTTTTCCCAGTGTTTTCGCGCAGGAACAAAACCCCTTTTAACTTCCTTCCACGGAGATTCACATCCTGCGTTTTCAGCAGCCACTTTTGTGTGCAAACAACGAATAATTTCATCCGTGCGCATGACCTTGTGCACAGTGGTTGCACTTTCGGGCTAATTTACTGACGACTGCCTTAGTAAGCTGCACGCCCGTCGACTCTGCTGCAATAATTATAATATTATATACATTTAGAAAGACGGGCTAGCGTGTCATAAGCTCGTAGAGCATACAGGCGATCACGGCCTCCATGATCAGGGAATTAAATATGTGAGTTCATTAGGAAAGCAATAATTTGTCTTTTGACATTGAGACCAGCAGTTCATAGAAAGGTGATCATGATTTGGCAATGGTGGCAGTGAAGAAAATAGCCAATACTACTCGATGAATTAAATATTGCGCCGTTGTAGCTCATGCACTCTTTAAAAATTCCAGTGGCTTTACGGTACTTGCGTAGGCTACATTTTGTTCCATGAATATTTCCTGCGTGCACATTCAACAGAGACAACGCACATGAGTATATGAGAATGGAGACAGCGCCCTTCACATGACAGCAGCCATGGGACAAGCCAAAATTGAAGCCGGCTGTTAACTGACCGTTACGGACAGGATATTCTGTGCAGTGTCTTTTGTGTCTTACGATTGTGACCTCAACCCAGCGCAAAGGGCGGCACACTAAGTTATGGGCCACAGAAGAGACATGTGTGCTTGATGTGCAAAAATAAGTATAGGATGCCTATACGCGTTCTCTCTGGGATGATACCTGTGCAGGAAAGGGAGACCCAGGGTCACGGTAGGACCCACCCCACCGAAGATCCAGGTGCAGGGCGCTCGTATAGTGCCATGGTAGTTACCGGAATATGCCCTTATAAAAACGGTCCTATAGACTTGTTGTAGACTCTAGTGCGTTCATATAGGTATTTCTTTTTGTCTGTGTATAGTCTATAGACTGCCTATAGTCAAATGTATATTAAAAGTGTATGACCATATATCTATAGATTGTCTATAGAATGTCTATCTGATTTGTATTGCCTTTACGATTTACTGTTCCTTAGGATTTGTCTATAGACCAGTTTAGAGACGTCATAGACAAGCCTATGGAGAGTCTGTAGACTGCGTAAAGAAAATGCATGCACTTTCAAGGCTTATTGAAGGGGACTGGCGTCGAAAACTGTGCTAAATGGAGGGGCCACAGCAACGCGCGATTTGAATCAACCCTCACCATAAAGTGTGCCAGTTACTATCCGTTACCACGTGCACTAAGGCAATAATGCAGTGTCATGAATGCTCGGCGTAGTTTATTAATTTGAAAATGACAATCTTAGGTCTAGTTACAAGAGCGGCACAGTTATTTGGCCTCAATGAATAATACCTTATACTTTCAAACTAGCTCCTTCGTCTATTGCACTATATTTGGCATTCTCTCCACAATTATTTCGTGAGCACACGTGCCCATTTCAAAGCTTGTAAATTTCCACCACTGCTCTCTGACACCGTTAAATTGAGTAAATGCCTTGATGAACAATTCCTATTTACAGCTCAGATGTTGATGTCTTCAGGGAAGCAAAATAGACACAGCAGCCTTCCTATATGCCTTTTGGGACACCCCGTTTCTGAGAGCGTTTAAGAATATTGGCCGCTAATATTTACTGCAGTTGGCCGTTTAGTTGTGGTCAGCTGGCATCGAGTTCAATCCTTTCTCAGCGAGCATTAAAGGTGCTTTCATGACAGGGAGGGCTAAATGGATAAGCGCTTCAATGAATGAGGTTAGCAGAGGTATTTCATTGAATTTCAATATGATACACCCAGTGTTTCAAAAGGCAGTGAAGTGCCCGTGAAGCACGGTGGCGCTTTCTTCCCTGTTGTTTCTTCAATGACATTCCCGCAGTAGCACCGACTAATCAAGATGGCAGAATTTGAACTTGACACCTTAAATTTGACGTACTGGGTGAGTTCCAGTGAACACAGTTTACGAGAGTGAGTGTCGCTTTGCTAGCAAATGCCACGGTCAGCAAGGCGGCACCTTCCAGAAAATGTCAACAAGAGAGATTACCCAAGGGATCAGTCCAGAATACTGCCCAGGAAAATAGTGCGCCGCACTGAAAAAGAGTGCTTCAGTAAAAAGGAAGGCGCAACGACACAAGGAAATTCTTATGTATTTATTTCATACCAAGAAATTCTGGAGAAGCACATATTTACGGAAAGTCGCAGACCTCCGTTCGGCAGACTGAATTTTTTTTTGCTATTTACGTTTTTATTGCCGTCAAAAACGTTCCATTGTGTTTTATGGCTGTCTCAACTACTGTTTTAACTACGAGTGATAGGCAAGCTTTAAAAGGACGATTTAGCTTTGAGATACTGGTTGTTCCATATTGAAATTCCATTAAATGCATCTGCTAACCTCACTCATTGAAGTACTTATCACACTTGGCGTCCCTATCATGAAGGCACCTTTCATGCTCGCAGAAAAAAGGATTGAGCGCGATGAAAAACAAACACTGTACAGCAGCAATGCATCAGCATCTCAGTATTAACAAACGCTTTATTGTGCTACCAATCTTTACATTGGCAATGATGAACACGCTGTGAACAGTGGGCATTATAAAAGAAAACATGGTGGGAGGTATGCCTCGATGACTCGCTAAGTCCGACAAAAAAAGGTCGCTGCTCTGGGGATCTGTCCGTCCAAAAATGGTAGGATTTGCAGCCTCTCAGTGAGCATGGGTGGAGGCACCGCCCCACCACTGCAGATGCCAGCCGAGCCACAATGTCCTTGCTCGAGGTGCAGTGCCAAGATTTCACCTCTCCGTGCACCAGGTATCCTGCGCGTCAAAAAACTCGATAGAAGACACTGTCAGCTATATGCATTGATAGAAAATATTTCAGGCGTCATGACACCAACAAAATTTAAGTTTGCCCTCCTGGGTGGCATGCAGAGCTGAAGTAGCTCAGATGCATTCGCATGCAGGCTCCGTCTTGAGGCTAGAATGAGAACCGACGTCCCCAAGCCAGGTGTCTTGTGGTACATTTCTGCCGTGAGGCCAGTTCCAAAGTTTTCACATCACCCAAGATCGATTTCCCGAAACCCGTGCACAATGTTTAACTTAGCCTATATGGCATGTGTCTGCCGCGCAAATAAGCGAGGACAATAGAAAAATCTTAACTAGACATTGAAGCTCCACCATATTTCGAAATTCGTCATTATTTGCTTTACATTTGTAGATCCCTGGGAGTCCTCGTGCCGCTCCTGGTGCAGTGGTGCCGAGGTTGATCGATGCGCCACTGCCCTGCGATGTCAAGTGGTGACACCGGTGGGGCTTGTGAGGTCCCGAGCAACTTACTCGCAACGAGTCATTAATTTCACAGCCACCTGCCACGGCCAGCAGTTAGCCCACAACACGGTGGGCAGATTTTGATGACTTCTCAAAGTCACGTGACCTAGATGACCCGCCTAGGTTGCTTCTCTGGAATTTTTTCGCTCACGCCACCGCCGTCGATGACGATGACAACGCCGGGCTTTTCGGTGAACGGGACAGTTAATTTTGCTTGATGTTGGTGACCGACAGATCGATGGTGTTGATCTTGAAGTCTTCTGATGGTTCGGTGATCCGGCGACACGTTGCGGAACAGACTGGACAACTTCTTCGGGACACCAGCTCTTTATTGTACGGGCGCTCACAGGCGACCTGCCCTCCGACCTCCAATCTCCCCGTTCGCGCCAAAAACTCGCCCTTAAATCCCTTCGCCCAGCATTCTGGGGACCCTTTTTGTAACCAATAGGAAATGCGCTTCTCGGAGCCAATCAGGAGAATTTTGTTCAAACTGAAGAAGCGAATAGCACGCCGATGCTCACGTTGTTGTTGTCGCGCGGGCACCGCGCGAATTCCACGAAGACGTTGCGCATTTCCGCTTGGCTACAGCACAGAGACACAAAATCACTAAAAACGCCAGCGGAAGCTCAGGGAAACCGAACACCCAGTCCGAACCACGCACACTGCCCTGGTCGCGCTCCCCAATTCTGCTGCCTGCTCCGAGGCGTCCGGCCCGTCCCGCGGCCGGTTCGCCGTTGAAAGCAATAAATTTACACGCGACCCCCTCTCGAGGCCCCAGGGGTCCGCGTGTCGGCCGCGTCTTGCGGCCCGAGTGCGACTTTGCAAGGACGGGCCTCCTTACTGCCGGTTAACCGTCGTTGCCGCCATCTGCCGCGTTTGTCTCAAAACAAACCTATTTCGGCGGCGCCTGGATGGCGGCTTCTCGAGGAGCCCCAAAAACAGCTAACACTCATCAACCAAGGGGGCCAAGCCACCGGCTTCGGGGTGCGCGCGCGATCGGTCCCTGAGCAACAGCTCGACAACTTAACTGGGACCCTTAACGTTATCGCGCTAAAAGGACGAGGACGGAGCCTGGGTCGTCTCTTTCCTGTCGATCCTGCCATTTCGTGCTGCGGAAACAAGAATGCATTCCATCTCTCTCACTTTCTGACTTTTCTAGGCAGCGGCAGCTGCTCTGGCGGGAACGCACGATCGCGGCGGCACATGCAGCCTTGGACTGAGGCCTCCACTCAAGAGGACGAGACTGTAGTTTTCTAATAACAGCTTTTCCTCCTCCTCCTCATCCTCCTCCTACTTCTCCAGAACTGGCTGTTTAAGGCAGCGAAAGCAGGTGCCCCGCACGTCCAAGCTGACGTACTCTGCAGCAGCAGGAAGGGTTGGTTGATACAGTTGCATTAACAGGTATTTTGACAAGCAGGTAGTGGCCTACACATGAACAGGTCTGATTCAAAAGCCGTCTGCCGCAGAGCAAACCATGAAGAAAGTCGCGTACTCGTCACTCCTAAAACGTCATGCCATTCCTGCAGCTAAGCAATAAATTTACACGTGAATGAAGTTGGAATACTAACCCTGGCTGCCATTCTATGCAAGAGTAAACAGCCATTGACAAATGCTTAATATGGCTTTCCAGCGGGACACACGCATGCACGCGTGCATATCTACACACATGCACAGAATAACACTACACATAAAAAAATCGGAGTTTTCAGTGCAAATTAATGTGCCCGCTCTTTGAACCCTCCAGAGAGAGAAGTCGGGGAAGCAGTTTCATTCTGGCCAAAGGAATTTTAACAAACTTTAAGTTTCTTCTGCAACAGCCAGGCTAAACCGCAGGCGAACACTCACTACTGTAGAAGCGCCAGGTGGTATTATTTATATTTTAAAATAATATAGGCACGCAATGTGGTAGTGGTCTACTAGGAGTCATTTACAAACGCAAAAGGGAGAAGGAAACGAACTGAGGACCCTATGAAGAAGTCGGTGTTTATCAGATATCAAGAAGCACTAAAACGATGCTTTGAAACTGACGTTGGTTATGGGTGCAGTTTAAATCTTGCTGGAGTTAAATTCGCAGTTTACGCCAAAAGTTTTGCCCAGCGAAGGACATGCGGCAACAACATGAGCAAACTTTCTCATGCCAGTGGTGGCATCATTTAATATCAGCCACTTTTGGCGAAGCGGAATTATATGCTCCTAAGCAGGCACCTTTGAAAGGGTGAAAGTGAAGCAATTAGTAGCCTTAAGTTCGTTCCTTCCATCACATAATAAATTTTAATTTTCAGGTTTACTTCGTAAACTTTGTTCGAGAGGAAAACTAGTTCGGAAATTGTTCACTAGGACATGAGTAGTTGCATTATATTAGCATTATGCTAGCATGTAGTTAATTGGTGCGAAACTCGTAATAATTTACTGAGGCTGAAATTTTACACTCTTGGCATTTGCTGTAGCGGTGTTCCGCTGTAGCGCCCAATGTCTATGTCTGATAAAACTGTAAAATAATCAATGGACCTACTGCACTAGCATTTATGTCAGCAGGAAGAACAGAAATGTGAGCACTGAGAATTGAACAAACGATATTTTTTAGCAACATGCAGATGCTATGATTAGCATATGTCTGCATGAAGCAGCAGCTTTGAAGAGCTGCCTCACCGGCTCCGACTATACGTCAATGGGGCTTCCCCCCTAGCCGGTCCGCTGCCTAACGATTCAAGCCACATGCCGCAGGTCCATTATTCAATGGGCTCGCATTTGCAACAGTTAGAGAGCCTAATGCAAAACAGAAGACAAGGATCACTGATAATAAGCACACAAAACGAAAGAGGCTTACAGCGGAACCAAGCCTTCAGCGAATTCAGCGAAACGCGATTACCCTCAGCGCTGTTACTGGACAAAATCTGGCTGCATCGTGCCCAGATACGCTTTCGAAAAGCATGTAGAAAAAAACAACCTTTAAAGTACACATAATTAGTCAAAAAAGCAAAATTTTCTCGAGCCACAGCGCCAAGGGCAATCGTGCTTTTGAAATTCTAAATACTTTTATGGCTATTACTAACGACCGGCTACAAACCTTTAATTGCAACCATAGGCGCCTGGCTCTACTAGTTAAAAACTTCATCATTAAAAATTTGTTAACCAGCTTTCTGCTTAAGATGATTCACCGGTTTTCTGGTGTCTTCCAACGCTGGTAATACTATGCTGAAAACACCATATTTTTACCTCAAAAACCTTTTTTTGAGAATTACTGACAGCCTTTCCTGAAACAACCTGTATAGGTGCACAGTTAGGTATGACCGGTTCTAGTTTTACTCGAGCACGCAAAAGACAACGTCCCATCCCAGAATTTCAGCCCCAATTATGAAACGCGTTTATTGTTCAGTTGGGATCATGGCGCATATCACAGAGTTGCGTTGAAGAGTACCCACACAGTGTGTAACCCAGGGTAGTCGAATCTCACCTGTTTACATGGCTACATCCAAAAACAGCGACTTAGTTGCGCCAAACCGCTGCCGGGTCTTGTCTCGCCCATCCAGGGTCACCAGTCGAAGGCACCGAGGACACATGGGCCTGTTTTATTTCTTCTCCGGCCGTTAGAAGGAAACACGCCGTGCGGGGAAGACGTTGTTGACACCACGAAAGGTATACACAACACCGAAGGTATCCCAACGATGCAGCTCGAGTGGAGGACATCGCCGCTCAGAGTCCAAGTAATCTCGCTAGGGCATCCCCGTGAGCAAAACGCAGCACGTTCTAACCGGGTGTCGACAACAAGCTCTGAAAGGAGCCACGACCACAGAGCTCGCCGCGGACGAGCGAAGTGTGCCGGCCGCTCCGCGACTGGCAGCAGTCCCCGGCACTCAGGTTCCTCGAAGCAGCATTGACGGCGGAGTGGGCAAGGGTGGCTCCCCTCCCTCGCTTTAACTTTTCCTCCTCGTTCTTGAATGAAGAAGCTGTCCGTCTGGCCGAGTGGAACCGCCACGCTCATCGGGGCTGGCGGCGAAGACCGCGCCGTCTTCCCCTCGCCCCCAGCGCGCGCCACCGGCGAACCTGTTGCAGTATTTCTTACTGAGATTGGCTTTTCATCTGCGCAGTAAATAGCTCATGGCGCTGCTGCTGTATCTGATGCAGCCGCTGCTGCTCAGCGCTCATACTCCTCTGTCTTTTCATTTTGCTCTCTGGTAGCCGAAACGTCGCGCCACGCGGGACCCTTTTGATTCTGTCGCGACTCGACTCGCAAGGTACCGAACGCAGAGATCACAGGATCCTGTAGCCGCCGCGGTGGCTGAGTGGTTACGGCGCTCGGTTGTCGGCCCGAAAGACGCGGGTTCGATCCCGGCCGCGACGGTCGAATTTCGATGGAGGAGAAATTCTACAGGCCCGTGTACTGTGCGACATTAGTGCTCGTTAAAGAACCCCAGGTGGTTGAAATTTCCGGAGCCCTTCACTACGGCATCTTTCATAGCCTGAGTCGCTTTGGGACGTTAAACCCCGATAAACCAAACCACACAGGATCCTGAACCAGAGAGTCGACGCCGCCCGTTCCCATCTTACTTTTTCACTTGAGTGAATGTTCGCATGTATGTGTAAATGGTGTACACCATTCTCCTCCTGCCCTTCCTCGCTATCGCTCCTATCTGTACTTACCACCAAGCCTTTTCCTCTCCCTTTAATTCCCGCCAGGCACATCTCGGGTGCTTCAGGTAGTAGATAGCAACTGCCGTGGACGGCACACATTGCTTTCCTTCCTTTTTTCCCCTTCTCTTTTTATTAACCACTAGCAACAGGGGAATCTCGGTAAAGGGGCTGCCTTATGACCACGCGAAAAGGTCTGGTTTGCGGAGGGGACCATTGTAGAGTTTCCGTACAGGTCGTGTTGCGCGCGTGTGTGGAAAGTTGACGGACCATACTGGAGCAATGAGTTGGGCGAGGCGGGACTGACTTCCTTTCGTGCTCAGCATAACCTTGCGGTTTAGTGGGGTGGCTGCGCAGGTTTTGTGTGTGGACGACGAAGACGACATGATCTCACAGAAAAAGAGCCATACAGCTGCAGCTGTAAAACTGAGTGTCGAGGTCATGCATGTGAAAGTAGTCATCCAACCTAACCGGGTAGGATCCAGTCGTGTCACTATCAACCGACGCGTAAGTGGCGGGCATTTCGAGGTTTGAAGAAGGGTGTGTGAACGCTGCAGCGAACAAAGTAACAGCATATTTCACGTGAAAGTACTTAGGTCCAGCAGTAACTCGATAACAAAGCGCATCTGGCATTGATGTCTACGCAATACCAACACAAGTCTTGCCAATATGCAAATTGGGTTACGAAGAAGGCTTTCTAACTGTCTTCTGGTCGATTGGTAAGATTGGACACCTCTATCTCTTTGACTGTGTCTAGTACTAGACTGACTCTGGTCACGGCTACGGCACTGCAACTCGAATCTCCTAATTTGGCTCCTCCGACCTTACCCCGGCAAGTTCTTTTCGCGGCTCAGGATAGGCGATGCGTACAGAAGTTACTGATTGCTCGACAGATGAACAGCAAAGGATGCGTGGAGCGGATGAAATTTATGACGTTAAGAGCCAACCCCCCCCCCCCCCCCCCCCTCCGGCAAAAAAAAATGAATATCGAATGTTGTGACCTTCTTGTGAAACATCTGAACATTGCAAAGCTTTAAATATCATCATTGTCCCTTGGTCTGCTGACATCTCGCATGGAAGGCTGTGAACACACCGAGTGTTGATTTTGAAGTTCATCAAGCCAGCTGTGTGCTTCCGATGTCAGCACGACGCTGGCGCTAAGCATGTCCGGAGCTCCCGAAACTGTCTTTGCATGCAATGCGGTCCAGCATTGGTTGGCCATTGTGCGGAGACTGGCCGATGTGTTATAGCATTTAATACCAAGTCCCTGCCAGAACAAAGCTTCGGGCTGCATGACAGAAAGCGAGGAACTCCACTATAAAGTAATCAACGAGAGCGATTGTACAGCATAGCTTGCCGCTGGTGATTGAAGAAGATATCTGTTCTCTTGCTGTGTTACGGTTTACTGGTGCAATGCAGGGCTTGTACGTGTTTTGCTTTGCTTATGCCTGTTGATAATTCGTAATGTATTTCCACATTAACTTGTATGCCAAAATGGAAAGCGGAAAGACCTGCCAAGAGCATCATTAAACACTCTTCATAATCCGAGATTTGCTCGTACGAAGACTTTGTGTCATTGGAGCACCTCTCGTGTGTACATGATAGTCTACTAATACGTGCATTTATCGCGCAACCAGTTTCAGTACAGACGGCAGAGTAGCACTGAACATTGTTGAAATGCGGCTCACAAAGCCGGTCCTCGATTTGCTGCAAAATTTTCACTTGAGCTACGAATGGAAGCGTTGATGCCGATGCTTTCGGAAGATGTCCTTATATACGATACGTGTCGCACTAAGCGGTAGTTATCGCCGGATAGCATATATGATGGCTTTTACTTGGAAAAGGCTTCATCCTTAGAGCTAGTGCATGCTTCCACTTCTCTATTCCTGAAGTAATTTATTAATGAGTGTTTTGTAGTCTTTTAACTTTATGGTTTCGTGAGACACATAGTTCCATTTTATGTCCCACTATTTTATAACAGATTAAGGACGCGAGTTACCGCTCTATGCGACATCATAAGAATGGTGCATGGTGCCGCATGAAGGCCTCACTGCGTTTAATAGCATTATTATTGTGGCTCACCCATCTACAACAGATTAATTTCATGTGCTTTCTACAATCTTGTCGACAGCACCAGCCTGTATCCTGACCCCGTGGGCACCTAGGTATGCCTCATGCAACTCCCTTTGATGAGCGGTGACTGAGTCGGCCGAGCCACCAGACGCTCATCTGTGTGCTCTTTACTGCGGAATCCAGAGGGCGCCTTCGCAAGCACGCAGTGACTGGAACGATCTCTCTGGCCTTCGTGAAGCCGCCTTTTACCGAAGCAGTCTCTTGCGCACCAGTTGGCAAATCATTTTAATTTTGTGGGTATACAATAAACCTTAACAGGTAGCCCTTGAAATCATCAACACACTGATTGCGTGTAATGGCCACACAGTGCAGCAAAATCAAAGTTCTACAGTAACGCCCATAAGAGAACAGTCTACTGAATACTTCATGGGAGACTGCGTACCACTGTACTTGCTCTTTTCTTGAAATTTTCAAACTGTATAGTCGTCGCTATTTTTATGATAATAAGAAGCCGCTCGGCCATTGAGACAGAAAAGAAAAAGAATAAACCTGCGAATTTTTTTCTTCGCTCTATTGGTCAGCTGACCGAACAGTCAGCTCTGCTCGTTACTTGTGCTGCATGCTATGGAGGGGAAAGGGCAGTAGGTGGCCGTTGTTGGTCGAAATTTAAGAAAATCCCAGAGCATGAGAATACTCTAAGTGTCTAGGTTGTTCGAAATCCACAACTTCGAAGAACAACTCGCTGCGCACCATGGTAATCTAAATGCGGCAAGCGTACGGCGGCGAGAATGAAGCGAATAGCAGCGACAACAGACGTGTTTTCGTTGTGCTGGGAGGATAACAGAAGGGTCCACACTGCCGGCTAGCATATGTGGAAATACATTGAGTATGAAACAACGTGTCGCTTCCCTGCAAGTATCTCAGTCACAATGCCGCACTTTGTATCTAGAGAAACGTCTTCATGAATGGCATATCAAATAAATCCAATAGACTTAATAGTTAAAAAGTTTTCTCATGATGACGAAACAAAATCTTTAGCTGGTTATTGGAGAGTTTTTACGCGATAGCGTTAAGGAGCTCGTGTCGTAGAAAATCCGGCGTCACCGTCGGCGTCGTCGCCGTCGTTGACGGTGAGAGAAAAATCAGCGAAAAATCTCCAGAGAAGCAACTTAGGAGGCAGACGGTCCACCTAGGTCACGTGACCTTGCGGCATCGTCACAACCTGCTCATCGGAGAGTGAGCAAACTGCCCATTGTGACAGCTTGCAGTTAAAGATTGGTCATGCGGAAAGATCAACCTGGGCGCTCAAGGACCACCGCTGGGAGCACCTGCCATCACAGGGCAGTGGCACATCGCTTAACTGCTGCACCACTACGCCAGGGGGGGTGCGAGGACTACCAGGGATCTATGAATGTAGAGCAAAGAATGAAAAATTCTGCGTATATGAGAATTAACTCATTAGACTATCGCGTCATACCCTTAAAGATGGAGCTGAAGTGTCCCCTCATATTTTGCACGTACTCTTACCAAAACTTCGTCAGACAGTCTATGTAGAACAAGTGTCTACACGCTTTCCATTGAAATTTTCGTCCCGCTAATGGTTCTGCCGACGATTTGTCTTTCATCCAGGCTTCTATGAGTGGACTCAATTCGATCGTAGTCAAGACGAACACTCTGCCATTAGAAGGTCCACCTCTAAGTTGAACTCCCCGGACGATTCCAGTGTCACTCCTTCGCAGGAATCGGCACTCGTGTACGCACGAACAGAGGTCGACACGCCACGATATTTGAACACCACTGAAACGGTGAACATATATACGCACCTATGTGCCCCTGACGAGGTGTCCGTTTCGGCCTTGTTGACAAGCCGGGCGTCTGATTTCCCGTGATGCCCTGTAAATGCCATGTAGACAGCCGTAACGACAGTGCAAGTGCATTTATACCGGCTTCTACAGACCAATCGATCTTTCCGGGCAGCAACCACTGGCGCGATCCCCTGGAAAATGACATACATCGCCGTGAAGTGTACGGTGCGAAGGTCTTCGTTGTTAGGTACGTTCCAAAGCGTAGCCATACCGCGGAGTGACAAGGGAATTGCCGGCGGTCTGTCACAGTCAACTGTCAGCAAAAGGCTCCAAAGCGAGCCATCGCCGTGGCTGCATTGCACGCCCTTGGAGACTCAGTCGCCTCGTGAATGTCAGCCTTCTTTGAATGCATTCAGAGCCGTCGTACGGCGGCATCTGCTTGCAGTAAACCCTGTCAATCAGCGCCACCTGCTACCCTTCTCTCACCCTCCTTCTGGGCTAGAGGAGGAAAAGGAAAGTCGTATTCGCTGCATTCCGTTTGCTGCGCTACAAGAGACTTGACACAGCGGTTTTGAACGGTGCTAAGGTTGGGAGAGCGGTGGTCCTTCCCAAGTTGTTCCGCAGCATCGACTGCCAGTGACGGATTACTACATCGTCCGAGAAAAGGGAATCCGTGTTTACGGCGGCTTGCGAGACGAAAATTTGGGTCAGCATGTCATGAATAGGACCAACGTTTTTGCCTTATTTTTATTTCCAAGCAACGGTTTGTCGAGGGCATAAAATGAAATGAAAGATAGGAGAAATGCAGATTCCTTCTGACCTTCATTTGTTAGGTAAAAACGTACGCGAGCACTTTGAACTGCAAGCTCTCTTCTTAAGTGAATTCGGTGTCTCTATTCACGTGTACCACAATTAGAACTATAAAGAATGTAAATGATGAACTTATGTTAATGGCGCAAGGCTGCATGCACCGAGGTTGGATCAAAGACCAATTTTTCACAACATTTCAGAGCAGAAAAGTTCAGCGTTTCGGGCCAGGAAAAAACTTGTGTTCCGGAACCTCTGGGAACCATTGCAGCGCCCCTTGGTGGCACGCATTTCAATGAGAGCCAGTTTTTTATGGCCTCACCACCTTTGCTAAGTGGCTGTCTCCTTTCTGTAGGAACTTGCTCAACTCTTTCATAAAGGGTCACTTCAACCAAGCATTTTTAGTGGCCTGCCATAGAAAGTAACAGAAAGACGTCAGGCAGAAAGAGCGCGAAAACTTATACAAAGCACTTAGCGTAATGCATTGCCCGATTTTTTCTCCTTTCTCACTTCCCAGAATGACTTGAAGAAAACACCGCTGTACCTCTTTGTTCCAATGTCTTATCTGCCATATCAGTAAACGAGTGACCTGCATGTACGCACAGAAGAATGAATTAGTGGTCTAATCCGTGCTACTCCTAGATTGCCCCACTGCAGAAACGCACTTGCGTGGTGATGAATGTTCTACATTAATCACCATTATCGCATTATCCCATCACGAATTATCGTTACACGTATTTCAATTCAAGCCGTAATAAACAACAGATTGATTGATTGATTGATTGATTGATTGATTGATTGATTGATTGATTGATTGATTGACCGCCCGACCGACCGACCGACCGACCGACTGACTGACTGAACAAAGCGCAGGTTGTCACTAAAGTAGCGTTTATGCACTTTTTTCATTAAGTCACTTCTAAGCACCCAGCGATGAAGTAGCATGCAATGCGTCTTCTTATAATAGTCGCCTGTTATCGGCGTCTCGGCGCAAGCATTTGTTTTTAATTTAATTTAGTTTCCGGTTCTCTCACGCGTTCCAGGTCATCTCGATAGGCGGATGCATAGGATGAGGCGCTAGCGTTGACACAAGCATATTTATAGACATTTTTAACACCAGACAGGCCAACTAGAAACGCAGTATCACACGCTTAGAGAAACGCAACCACTACAAGCACGAGCAATTGCGGGCAAGAGCACATGCAAGGAAGAATCGAAACTTGTCCTCGAACATAATTGAGACGGATCACAAAGGCGCACTGTGCGCGCCAAAAGCTAAAAAAAAATTGCAACGTTTTCAAGGAATCTCTCTTTGGTCACCTCGTTAGGATATTGTGTATTCATAAGGGGATAATATTTCTCTCTCGTACGGTGTCTTTTATATAATGGCTTGCTTTAGTGTTTGTGCTTCGATTCGTACGAAACTGACCACTGTTTAGGAACGCTGTTGTTGTTAATGTCGAACTACTTTCAAGCTACTACACGAGCGAATGTCTTTTGCATATACATTCTAAGGCCTGCATACAAGGTGACAGGGGGGTACTGGGAGTAGCTATTGTTGCTGGAATCGCTTGGAGTGATTTGGTTGCTGAGGCACGCATGCATATTGCTTCAATGTTTTCTTTCTCATCTATTTCTTTCAAGTCCCTTCTGTCTGCTTGCAGCAGTGACAGTGTCCAAGTTGGAGGCAGTAATTTTCTCTTTGCGGTGATGGACGGACGAAAAAAAACGTGCGGATGAAAAGAGGCGAAAATGTAGCCTTTAAATGCATTCCTGCATTAAAGCTTTCCTTCGCACGGATCAAGGCAAGAATGGAAGGCTTTGCAGAGCAGAAATTTTTGCTGTCTAAGAGAAGGTTCCCCTGGGAAGGAGGCAGAATTTACAAATTACGAGGACGATTAGGATAATAATAATAATTGGTTTTTTTTGGGGGGGAAAGGAAATGGCGCAGTATCTGTCTCATATATCGTTGGACACCTGAACCGCGCCGTAAGGGAAGGGATAAAGGAGGGAGTGAAAGAAGAGAGGAAGAGAGAGGTGCCGTAGTGAAGGGCTCCGGAATAATTTCGACCACCTGGGGATCTTTAACGTGCACTGACATCGCACAGCACACGGGCGCCTTACCGTTTTTCCTCCATAAAAACGCAGCCGCCGCGGTCGGGTTCGAACCCGGGAACTTCGGTTCAGTAGTCGAGCGCCCTAACCACTGAGCCACCGCGGCGGGGCGATTAGGATTCTCCCAAATGGGGAATTTAAGCACAACTCTGTACGTGTCTCAGGCTCTGTAGGCTCATTGTTTTGCTTTGCCGGGTCGTAGGCACGTCTGGCGAGGATATTGGTTAGTTCTCCACCTCAAATCGTTTTCCCTTAATTTTTTTTTCTAGTCCATCTGTAAGAACATAATTCAAGACTGGCCTTCAAGGAAACAAACTTCTGTTTTTCTTTTTCGCATTCTATGTGCTTTAAAAAATCCTCGTACAGGAGAAGTGAAATCTTGGCGTACACCAGCAAGAAAAGAAACACAACAATTAACTCAACCTCGGATCGCCACTGCTCACAGCTGCCCATGGTAATTATTTTTGCGCCTTAAAATGTTTTCCCTTGTCTTTGTTGCCGATCGCGGCGGTTCACCGCCATGCGTTGCTGAACAAACGAAGAAAAGCCGCCTCCCCCCCTTCGGCCTTCGCGCATCGGCATGCAAGAAGCCGGACTCAGGACTGAAAGGAACTCGATAAATCGCGGCACGCTGCAGAGGCGAAGCCGCCGCGATCGTATCTCTTCCACACGCCATAGAACCTCCGAGGTGATTCTACTTTTCCTTTCTGTGAAAGAATACATAGGTCGTTTCCTGCAACAAAACAAACCAGCCACGCCGTAAGAACACCGTCGAAACCGAAGCACTTTCTCGTTCCGCGCTTAGCGTGAGCAGCTCAATAACAGTGGCCGGGCATTTTATTCTCAAAGCCGAATGCGTGCAGAACACGAGGAAGAGTTATCGCTTGCCGGAGGAAGTTTCCGCCCATAAAGGAGAAAAAGAATCAAGAGCAGCATCTCCATTTCGCGAAAGGAAAAAACAACAACAAGTAAGCACGGGGAAAATGAACCCAAATCGCCTAAGCGCGCGCTCAGCTATATACAATCGGTCGTCCGCGTTTCGCAATCATGAACTTTCCACCACATTGACAGTTACACACTTTCTTCCAAGTCCGCCCAGGCGCTGACAGGCGCAGCCGTCAACGGTCTTCGCTACTGGCGCTGTCGCGGACGCGACGATAAGCGCTGCTGCGGTGACTCGCGCCTGGTATACACCTTCTCTAATCTACGACTAATCGGTCACGAACGCCTGGAGGACGTGTAATTAGCTTTCGGGACGGCAACGCCATCCCGATTAATCCTCGCTTGTTAATTCTTTCTCCCCCTTTCTTTCTTTCTTTCTTTCTTTCTTTCTTTCTTTCTTTCTTTCTTTCTTTCTTTCTTCCTTTCTTTCTTTCCATCTTTATTTATTTATTTATTTATTTATGACCCCTTCCCGCTCGGGTCGGTGCTGCACAGCATGATATAGTTGTGAGGAAAAGAAAACAAAAACACAAACTGACACCGATGTTGTTATTGCGTTGGGTTTTAATGACAGATAAGCCCAAACAGACATGGACAAAACACCACTGCACAGGTAGACGAGAACAGAGAGATATAGTGGATACAAAGTGCGCTGCTCTACGGCGCCTCCAAGTCCGCATTGCTCCAGATTTAGTGCACGTATACTGGCCGTGTATGCTTTTTAATTAAAGTGTCAGTCGGCCGAGAGAGACACGATACGGTGCTGTCTCTCAGGCTGTGAACTAACCACGGCGTTACGTGGGCTTCGAGATCGCGCGCGGTTTTTCTTTTCTTATCCAGCTTTGCCCCGATGGACACGCTTGCATACAAGGCATGTCAAGGCCGCTCAGTGCCTCTGCATAATCAAGCATGAATCGCCCAAAGGCATACACCTGTGTGGCGTCGCGGCCATAGGCAGTCATGCTATGGTGAGCGAAGTAGGGCCGACAAACAAAGGCTACCAACAGGCAAGACCGATGTAAGATGGCTTCCCGTCTCTGCTTCAGTCGCTTCGAACTGTCGTATTACACTACTTCGCATTTTGGAGATGGACGTTATGCTCTCCGCCTGATTATCGTGACGTCAGCTCACCACTGGAGCATCGTATCCTTCGACGCTAACTAGAGCGTTCGCCAGCCATGCAGGTTACAGCTTGTAAGCTACGGCTTGCAATGCATTGCACGGTTTGTTGAGGTTGCCGAGATGTCACAGCGCCGCCCCCCTCTGGTGAACTCAGTGCGTTTTTCGGTAATTATCTCTCCTTCCCTATCCCTCGGTGTAAAATAGAAAGGCGGAACCTTTGGATAACCTGGCATATGGCAATAGTCGTTGAACATCAACTAGGTGGAACAAGTTGTTTCTTCCCGCTTAACATGTTCCAAAACTGACAACTCTGATGCCGAAGTTCCCCGACTTCATTTCCTCCCCACCCCCTCCTCTTTCCGTCTCTTATGTCATGTTTTGGGAAAGGTTAATAAATTCCCGCCTATGTGAAAAAAAAATTGATCACTTCTATAAAAAAGAAACACACAGTGATGCGTCAAGCCTACGCAAACGATTTCTTGTTGTGCCGTTGCATCATCAGTCACATTTCTGCTGTTTTTATGGTTTATGGGTGTTTAACATCTCAAAGCGACTTAGGCTATAAGGGACGCCGTAGTGAAGGGCTCCAGAAATGTCGACCACCTGGGGCTCTTTAACGTGCACTGACATCGCACAGTACACGGGCCTCTAGAATTTCGCCTCCATCGAAATGCGACCGCCGCGGCTGGGATCGAACCCGCGTCTTTCGGGTCAGCAGCCGAGCGTCATAACCACTGAGCCACCGCGGCGGCTTTCTGGGGTTTTTGAGTTGCTGATTTGCTCAGTGTGTCTTGCCGAGTGCTCACGCTTCATTCACCGATCGGCGCTCTGGCGTCCTACGAACCATTGATCGTGTAACCAGGTTTTCCCTCTACTTATGCTCATCTCGCATACGTACGCAGCGTCAAAAATTGCCGCTGAGAAATGATAAGGAAAAGCTTTGGCGGACTCTACCCGGGACTCCTAAAGTTCACTGTTGCAAACTCTATACTTCCAAGGTGTCCGCTGCGGTGGCCTTCTACAAAGGTAATGCCATCTAAAAGCACGGATAAACGTCGGTCGAAACTGATCTCGCCTCCATTTATTTCCCTCTTTGAAATCATCGATCAAGCTGGGGGGATAATTTTTCGACATTACAGGTATCATGCTTCACGTTGCCATCGCCGCGCGGCGATACAGGGAAAGCACTCGGTAGGTGTCCAGCGTTCGCCAGCGGCTATAGGAGAAACGCGTAGGCGCCTCCGCGGCCTTGAAATGCGCTCAAATGAAGACCACCCTTGAGCATACACGTCTTATACGGCCACCCCTGGAGTGGAGGAAAATGTATTCATGGTGGAGGTGAGTGCATAATCGGGAACGGAAGATGCTTGCAAGCATTGCACAAGGATTACACTCCTATCCGTCTTTATTATCACGCCGGTTGGCTCAAATAAGGCTTTTTTTTTCTCGTGTAGGTCCGCCTACAGACAAAGGAAAGAAAAGAATCAGTTAAAGTTTGACGCCAGCTAGGTCAGTACACATACATGGCCGACTCGGATACTGTGTATTGCTGACTGTGGGTCTATAGTGGACACTTTCTTTTTTCCTTGTCGCAATGTACGAAAGCGTAAGTCGCACCCCCGTGGCATTAGCAGCCCCGCGAGGTCAACGTTACCGTGCAGCGCCTCGCAAAGGCGCTTACACCGCCATGTTTCCACCACACCTACGGGTCCTTGTATCTGCTATAGTAGAGTCGGCGTTAACCTTAGGTACAGCGTTCGAGCAGTGGGCCAGCACAGAATTCAAACTGAAATTAAAAAGCTGTTGATGGTGCCTGGGCAAAGTGCTCCTGCCCACATTGCTTTCAGGTTTATGTGACTCAACGTCCGCGCAAGTATTGCCTCCAAAAGTCAGAAGCGGCCACCACTTGCCAATGTTTATGCAGAGAACTGCGCCGCTCGAGCGCTCTACACGAATGACGCAGACTGTACAAGCCTACAGGCAACCGCCCCTACCCACAGCCGCGAGTACACACAAACTGCTGCTGACTGATTAATACGGTTTTAATCTGCGCCGTCACTAGAGGGAGCGGACTGCCCTCCCGTTTTACTTCCGGATTGTGGGCGTCTACCTCAAAGATGAAAAGGCAGCCACACTGTTCAGGGGAGGCTGCGCTCAAAGCATATAAGCGGCGAAGCGATCGTTAATCTCCACTAGCAAAGAAGGCGTCCCGGTCGGCGCCGGGATTCTTCATGCATGCGTCCTAATGCGTACACTGCGCAACGCCCTCCACCCCTCATCCTGTACGCAACGCGCCGGCAATGCAGCCCTTGAGCGCGCCGCCACCACTGACGACGATTCGAGTCGGAGACGTGAGCGGCGATCAATTCGACGCGACCTCTCGAGCTATCGGCGCACCGGAGAAGAGAGGCAGCGGCTGGTTCAGCAGCAGCTGACGTACACAAAAGGCTGCGCCAGGGCTTCGAGAGAAAAATCCAGGCCGGGCCTCAGGTGGCCGCTCGTGAGACAGTTGGACGCGGCGCCAGAGAAATCGGGTGGACTTGGCTCTTCGGCCGGGCTGCGCAGGATCTATGCGTGGACTTCCTTTGTCTGCAGCTGCTGTGGCCACTGCGCTGCCGTGTCTATCTGGCTGCCTGGCGTCTGGGAGTCCATTACAGCGGATTGAAAGACGAAGGCTGCTTCTTCAGCGGCGTGGTCATGAGAATGGCGGGTGCGGTCACTAGGAGTAGCCCTCCTCGCTACTCCCGCAGCTGCTTTGAAATGACGTTACGTCTGCGGACTGCATGTTACATTATTTTGGGTTCAGAAAATGGCGCTTAGCTGAAATTCACTCACTCACTCACTCACTCACTCACTCACTCACTCACTCACTCACTCACTCACTCACTCACTCACTCACTCACTCACTCACTCACTCACTCACTCACTCACTCACTCACTCACTCACAGCTTAGAAAGTGTATTTCGTTTGGCAGAAAAGAGTGCTGGCTCCATTCGGACTCACAAGATGACGAAGAAGCCATAGCACAGCAAGCGCTGCTTTTCAGTGGACTTTATTCAATACTGGCCCTGAATAAATTTTTCCCTCTTCCTCCTCTTATTCACTATCAGATTAACGCAAGCGTTTTCAGTAACGACGTAATACAAGATCGAAGACGACGAGTTTAGGACACGAATTGTTTCTTAGAATAATGGTTGTAATTTATGGCTCCGAAGCCTGAGATAAAGAAGCATGCGCTGAATTCGACAGTTGCTGTATATACCGTACTCACTATTCTCATTCAAGACAAAATGCCAAGGAAGAATGGATCACGCTCAGCATTCCTGAAACCACACACGAAGGCGCCCGATCGGAACCCAGGCAGCCGCCTGCTAAACCGCTTCCACATCCATCACGATTGCAGTCCAGAGGCGGCGGAGCGTATCCCAGAACTGTGGCGCCATATGCTCTGGGTCTCCCGCTCCCCCGTAGCATGACACCGACATGCACGAATGAACACGACAAGCGCGGGCTCGGGCTCTTGAGAGACAACACGGCTGCCGACCCGGTGCATACTATGTAGACGTAGCAGGGCCATCGCCCACGGGATTTTACACGGCCGCTGTCGTTCACCAGGAAATGCACGTTGATGGACTCTCCTTCCGAGCCCAGAATTCAATGCGAGCCGAGGAAGTGGCGATAGCGCTTGCTACCGCCCACACCAATTAGAGAATCATCATCACGGACTCCCGAAAGCGTGTGATCATTACTTGGCAGGAGGAATCTGCCCCTCAGCCGCTTGTATTCTGAGACGGACTGCCACTGATCCAACACCGAAAAGAATCATTTGGCCTCCTGGCCACCAGGGCATAAGAAGTAATGTGGCCGCTGACGCGGCTGCCCGAGTGCTTACTCACCGGGCTCCTCACCCAAGCTCTTCTGGCTCGGAGACAAACCAGCCGCTGCTGCGGTTCAGGGAAATCATAACACATTATAACGACAACCATCGCCTTTACCCGGCCCCTGCAAAAGGGATGAGTGAGAGGGCGCCTGCCTTTACTTTAAGACGGCTGCTTTAAGACTTTAAGGCGCCTTCAGACAGGTGCTCTACTCTGTCCTGCAATCATCAAACATTACAATCCTAACAAGGATGGGCGATTCTCGCACTGTGGGGATACCTTCCACATGGTGTGGGCATGTACTCAAAATCCCCACCTCCCCCCTTCCCTTACCCTTTCCCGAGAGGCTTGGGAGACTGACCCCCTCAACTGCTCCTCGCTTGAGTCCCAAGAGGCTCTGGTTAAATGGGCGCGAGACGGGGCCTCGTCATGCGGTGTCCTGACTATGGACGCCGACCATGTAGCCGGGCCACTGCAGCTGTGGCTCCCAAACTCTATTCCACCAAATAAAATTTTTTACCACCACCACCGCCGAAAAGACCGAATGCATGTCTTTCCCTCCCTGCCGGCGTATTTTCACTTCGTTTCTTCGAGGCACGGCGTGGCCGAAATGTTTTTCCACGGTGGCCGCTTTTCATGCTACCATGCATCATTGAATAGCGGCCGCCTAATGGGCACATCGATGCGAACATCGCAGCCAAAGCAGCGATTGTCTCGAAGCGTTCCAAACTAGTCTGGCTCGCTCGGCGGGGCGATGTCTCAACGTTAATTATACCCATAGGATCGCTTAGACATCTAGGTGGCGTTACTTCTGTTCCGGAGGTGCGCACCTCGTCGTCAGCGCTAATCGGATTAAGGCGGGAAGAATCCCCCATGTTTCGTCCTCGTCATCACTTCTTACTTCCTACGTCATTGCTTATAGTTAAAACTCGCGTCAATGCAGATTGTGGAATGTGTTGCTCAGTTTGCTTGTTTGGCGCCCCTTGCATTGCTGCCGTCTTGGCTTGGCAAGAACTGCGGCGTGAGCTCTGCGCTTCGCGCTTCTCTTGAATACGCGGCCGTGAGCTCACGTCGCCAGCGGGCTCATGAACGGCCCGAGAAAAGCGCGCTATTTCGGGAGACACGGCAGGTCGCCCCAGACTACACGTATACAGGCGCTGCTGCACCGCTCTCGAAATGCGACTCACCCATAGAACTGCCTCCCTTTCTTTCTTGCCCGGAGGCGCGGTTGCAGCGGACCGTTCTCTCTAAACACGAATACGCCTACACTAGAATTTCGTTATAACGAAAGGTTTGTAATGAAATATTGGATATAACGAAGGAATGGTGATTACCCTTAGAAGCTCGGCCAACACGGGTTATAACGAACTACAGCAATAACGAAGTAATTGTCGTGTCCCTTAAAATTTGTTTTAGCGAGGTGCAGCTTTATGTGAGAGTAAAAAATTGGAGGACGCTTAAGCTTAGCGTTCAAGAGTGGAACGCGACAGCGTGTTGCAGCACTGCCAGGGAGTCCAGGGAACGCCATCGCCCGTTCGGAGCGAAGCCTTGCCCGTTAGAAAAATCGCTGTGCTACTTACAGTGAAACGGACGCGCGGTGCGGCAAACCACGTAGAAGCGCTGACAGGCGCCTTGCCGAAACGCGCGGGGCTTAAGTTGCAGTCGTAGTTCGCCGGCACATCGTTCTCGACAAACCCGAAGCCACGAACGCCAGCATAGTTTACGCGCCGAACGAAAGGGCAGCAAGCCGCAAGCTTGGTGGTGAACGCTCCGTGGATGTGCGCTGCGTTGTTCGCCGCTTACCGCGTGATTGCTGCGTACCCGCACGTCCCCACTGCGCCCGAACGAGACGAGCGGGAGGCGCTGCCGTCGCACGCTATCTATTGGGGCAGTGGCGTACATTGCGAGGAGGGGGAGGGGGAGGAGGGATTTTTCGCTCACGGCCAACACCGCCGACGCCGACGACACCGGCTTTTCTGCGACACAGGGCACTTAACGCTGTCGCGTTAAAAGGAAGTTCGTAGTCGTCTAGCGCACTTGCCTCCACTAATATACGTCCCTGCCATAAAAGGGAGTGCGCTAGATTACAGCTTCCTCCCTTTTTACTAATATATGATTCCAGTCTTGCTTCGTGAAAATCTTTATGCGAATTTTTTGGGCGCAATCGGTTTCTCTGCGTTGCTCTTTTTTTTTTCATTCCGTTGCTCCAATGTGACGGATCCTCCCGCTTTTTTTGCTGCACTTAGCTGCACGGCACTTAAACTGGCCTGCTTAAAGACCTGGAATTGCAGCGAGCGATGTATCAGCAATTATATTGCTGCTGTTTCGTGCCTGACGTCACTTAAAGTTCAACTACTAGCCACAACCACCGTTTGAACCATGAAACCGAAACTGAAACAGAGTCAGGAAGAAATTCAATTATTAATTGTTGAGCGGTTGTAGGCAAATATCACGGAGTGTTCCATGTAAACGAATGTCTAACGCCTGGTTTGATAGAAGAAAACACGCAAGCAAAAATTGGTGTTTATAGTCCTTTAATGAATAGAACAGAGTGCAATGCAGAGGGATATTTTTGCTGAAGGAAACTGCCATAATTATTTTTAAGCGACAGCTTATGTGGCTCGTCCGCTCGCCAAGTTGATGTGCACCGTATTGCTTGGTCTGGCCCGAGTTCCGCCGCTAAATTTAGCGGGCACAGTAGCGCCCCTAGCGATCGCTTAAGGAGCTCGTCGGCTCGCCAGGTTGATGTGTGGCGCAAAGCTTGGTCTAATGCCGCTGGTCTGGGAACACGTGCAGCTGCGCCAGAGTTCCGCAGCTAAAATTAGAGGGAGCGCGGCTCCCTCGGACGCGTGCGCGCTAATCGAACCAGCGGCGCTTACCAAATTCAAAAGACAAGAGGTGGAACATCCCGACTAATCAATTTAGATCATTTGCATGGAAACAGCGCAGCAGACGGGACCAAGAAAGGAAGACACACACACGGACGCTGACTATCAACTGAAAGAAATTTATTGCAGCAGCGTATATATTAAACCCATACATATATTAACAGCATGAAGCCTTAAAACTAGGTGACAAGATTCTTCGAATCAGCCATCGAGAAATCTGATTTCTTTTCTTTTCAAGTTAACAGGAGTGCTGACGCACTTCTCCCCTCGTTGATGTATGGCATGCGCCTCAAAAAGTTCGCGGTCAAGCTGTTTCTTGCATCGTTTAAGAACCTTGGTCCTGTCCAAAGCGGCGGTGCATGGGCATGAGGTCACGTGTTCAGGCAAGTTCTTCCTTGCGCCGTCTTTTATATCTTTATTATGCTCTCTGAGCCTGTCATTCAAACAACGCCCAGTTTGTCCCATGTATGCTGATCCACACGATTAATGAATATCGTAGACGACTTCTTTAGTACAATCAAGGAAAGCTTTTTTGTACTTATATATTAACGCTGCTGCAATAAATTTCTTTCAGTTGATAGTCAGTGCCCGTGTGTGTGTCTTCCTTTCTTGGTCCCGTCTGCTGCGCTCTTTCCATACAAAGAATGTACCAACTAGCCCGGCTTACTCCTTTGTTGAATTTCAATCCGTGTGTGGTGCACGTGTGGGCGTGCTAGGTCATGCTTGGCGATCCCGTCGTGATCTTTGTGCTTTCGCCAAACCAGGCTGGACATTACCTAGGCGTCGGCAATTTTTTTTTCTTGTACCTGCTCACCGTTAATTGCTACCTTCAGTCTTGCTTTCTCAAGATCTTTTGATATGTTTTTAAAAGGCAGACTGCCACACTGCCGACAGTGGCGATGCCCTCGGCAGTACCGCTACAGGCAGAAAACGAGTTACTGGTATCTGTGACAGATGTCGGCAACCTTATTTCTTTAGAGTACCTTTAAAACCAGCTTAGAGTTCTGAACAATAGATTGAATAAAGTCTATACATCTCGGTTAATATCACGATATTATTCGACGTCTGCACGCCGCCTATGGGGAGGACAGTCGTCGCACCAGTATTTCCAGTGTTTGCAGACGCCGACTGACAAGGGAAAGCGACATTCCCTTGCTGAAAAATTACGTTTTAAATTGTTCTGCTGTCTCTCTGAGCCACAAAGCCAGTTATTTATTTGAGAGAGCATATCTTGGCGCAAAAAAAAATGAAGAGTGCATAGAATATCTCTTGAACTAGTTCAAGTAATGCAAATAGGTTATGTGGCTCCCCGGGATGAGTCTAACGAACTGAGAAATCCACGAATCACAACATAGTATGCCACGATTTTTTTTATTTTTTTTTGCTCTGGCTAGTGTCCAGTGGTGGCTTGTGGAAAATACTGACTAGCCGCGCGCTTACACATTCAGCAAAATCTCCCAACTGCCCGGTTTGTTCTTCAGTAGTTCTCAGATATTGTGTAGCCGAAAGTCATAAGCGCAGCTCGAGAACGCTTGTTAGGAAACAAAGCTGCTCACCATGCACTCCTGTGCCTCGTTCCTTGACCTATGCAGTATGAAAAGCGTCGAAGGGAGTGGTCTGCTTCTCACACAGACGAAATTCAACTGGCCACAAGTTCAAAAAAGAAGTGGCCAGGAACACGACCAGAACACCGACCATGCATCGCAGCGGCCATCACTCTCCTATGCATCGTTAGCCTGCGCGCAAACACCAAACGCGCTGTCGCCGAGAACAGAGGTAACTATAGGACCGGGGGACTGGACGCTCTGTGAATTATCCTCAGCGAAGACGTGTCAGGCGGGAAAGCGTCACTGCCACATTGATTGCTACCCGCACCCTCCGTGCCCCACCGTGACTGCTCCTAATTACGAGGCGGAGACAATGTGTCCTGAGGAGACGCGCACCCCTTCCTCTACAGCCAGCTTAGCGCGCTGCTATCTTGGGTCGCGTGCGGGCGACAGGAAGTGGGCAGCAAATGCGTGTGTCTGCCGCCTTCATTTCTCTTCCTCTTTCCGCCTTGCTTTCGTAATTTAATCTCACTCCGGACAATCTTCCTTTCCCCATGGCCTTTGTCATCCGGCCTCTATTATGCATTTCAGTCCGCTTCAACTGCTATGCCTGTTACACGTGCGTCTTAGTGTTACTCTGTAAGCTCCCGAGAATGGCGAACTCGGAGCATGGTGGTCGCACTTAAAATGGAGCTGGAACATGGCAAGCGACCATATGTCTGCTGGCTAGCACACAAAGAAGCGTGTTGCCAGATTTTGTATGTGGTGTAGTCTTGAAGCGCAAACTCCTGTTGGAGCACCATGAGCCTGGACGAAAAGCCGCTTGTGGTGTCTGTCGCACAGCGATATAATTTTTGCTTTGTTTACAGTTAGTGTGTGTTTCCATAGACGACAGGACAGTAGCAGTTTACAGTCAATGTTCTGCTTCCTTTCTGATGTGCATGATGCTTGCGATGGTTCCTGGCCTCTGACGTGAGCATATGTCGTTAAATGCAATTTGTACGGTTGTCATGGTGTCGTCGTATCGGCGTTGCTTGCTATGGCAACTGACTCTCTGGAGCTTTGCCCAATTAATTACCTGTTGTCAGGGCCGCAGTACAGCCTTGCATGCAATGACTGGATGCGTACTGTTCTCATTATATAACAGTGCTTATTTCTTGATACTTATCCACCATACAAATTCCTGAAGTGGTGATACGAGAACTGTTTCCAACGTGCTCCTTCTTAGTTGTTTGTAAAGGATTACAAATACTTGACCACTTATTATATAATAAGCTACTTTTTTGGAGGTTTCTAGCGAAATGATTTTTTTATTTATACATACTGCTGCTCCACAGGGTCTATTGCATGGGAGAGGATATAACATACATGGTAGGCAGTTGTGTATAGATGTTGATTCATACATACATACATACATACATACATACATACATACATACATACATACATACATACATGCATGCATGCATGCATGCATGCATGCATGCATGCATACATACATACATACATACATACATACATACATACATACATACATACATACATACATACATACATACATACATACATACATACATACATACATACATACATACATACATACATACATACATACATACATACATACATAAAATTATGTACAAGATGCAATATAAATGAACAAACCATAGGAGTAAATGACATTCAATGGCAGCTAAAAATTGCGGAATTGCAAGTGAACGCATTTCGACGGGCAGGGTGTTACAGCTTTCGATGGTATGTGGGAAGAAGCTGTATTTTTATTTGTCAGAGAGTGCGTGAAGTTGACAAATGTTGAAACTGTGATGGCAGCTAGTTGACAATGGAGTAGAAAAATTAACATGGGAGCTCACTGCCATTAGTCGCGGCGATTTAATGAGAATGTAGATATGCTTGAGTCACTCAGAGTACCGGCGTGTCGAAACTGAGCTTAGAGATAATGCGCTGAAATTAGACGGCGGCGAAAATTCTTTCGTAGCGACAGTAGATAAAATGAATTGCCTTCTTTTGGGCAGATTAAATTTTCTCGCAGTACAATTGTTGATATGGATTCCAAACAACACAGCCGTATTCGATCAGCTGAAAGATATAAGTTTTGTTTTGTAGGCTGAAAGTTTTGTTTGACGTAGTGCTGCACGTAATGTGCGCCGTATAGACACCCGGGTCTCTGCAAGCTGTAATGCTCACTCTAATTCAGTTTATTCCTTTTAGCAACCAATTATTTCTAGTCAGTTACTTTTTATAATGCCATAACATTAGAAAACCCATCTGTAAAAAATGAATCCGTTCGTCTCAAGCCTCGTGAAGAGAGAAGGTGGAGAGAGGGAAATATCCTTCCACTATCCCTCGACTGTTCGTTAGCATTGCTGCTGCCCCAGGACCGAGCAGCCGTTTCCGCTGACGGGTTCTGACTACGCGAGCAAGTGGACGGACCCAGCCCGTCAATCACTACGTGACACTCGCACCCAGATTTCACTTTCCCGATCTAATCTACCAATCAGGGTGTGGCACGTCGTACCCCTTCTCCATTCTGCACCACCCGTCACCTACCGCCTCCCACTCTCTCTACGTCTTTCCTCTTTCCTTTTCTCTGTTCCTCCCCTCCGCAATTTTCCTCCTGTCAACCAAGGCTTCAGACGGACGGAGGGATTTTTCCAGCGTGGTGATTCTAATGCTAACGCAATAAAAGTGCGTGAGAAAATCCTCGGAAAAAATTTATTTTACGTTTCCGAAGCCTTTGGCATTTCGTATTAGGGTGAAAAAGGATACCGGTGAAATTCAGCGTGGGTACTGATGCTCGGTTGCCTGACTCTCGCGAGCTGCGCCTATTTCCTTCCGGGTCTCTCTCCTCGGCAAGCAAATGCTTTCGAGTTATTAGGAAAAAATCACCAGCGAGCTCACCGGCATGCGCTCAATATTGCCGTAACCGACACAGCGCTTTAAGTACCAGTGCATCTGGGAAAACACGAGAGGCGGAAATTTATTGACCACCGAATACAGATGGACGCGAGACGTCTACAGCGTGCACCACCTACCCATACATTCCTGCCTGCGTGCCCACCTTTACTGATCTCCTTCAAATCAAAGGCAGCGCCTCCCCATAGACCATTCCTTGCTCCTTGCTACGCTTGCTACCGGATAAGATGCGCGCGATAAGAGGCCGAGCTTCCACCCATTAATGTAACGACTGTCGAAACTGTTCAGTGCCTGCGCAAGCCAACGAGCTCGCCGTCAAAAAGCAACGCACCCTTAGAAGGCGCGAGGCTCGCAACACTCGTTAGTTACCTTGGTCACAGCTGCCTCTAACTTTTGCTCACTTCTCCTCCCTTCTTATCCGTGTAGCAAAGGAGTGCCGGCGGGATCACCTGACTGCAACAGCGCGCGAAAAGCAATCACGTCCGGGTCAGTGACCTTTAAACTTTTTTTTTGAACGGTAAAGGAGAGCGGATTTCAACTGTACGTGACACATCGAACACTGAGGCTCGTATGCACAGCTAGATAGAGATAGAGACAGGCGTGAGTGCTCATCCTCAGCCCGCAATCACGCAATCCCTGCTTAATGCTTAGGCTTTGACTTCAACGGCAATAAGCGTAATGTGACGAGCTCCAGAAGCAACGGCGTTGGATATTAACGTTGTTGCGTGCCAGTAATGGACATCAGTGTATTCGCAACAACGATTATTATATAGACGCAGCTATAGTTGCACAATAATGGCATGCGAAGATGGAGCGCTGGAAGGCAGGCTTAACAGAGATAACGTCTCGTGCCAGGCTGTGTGTGCGGAAGAGGGCCGGAGACCGGTGTGACATTCTCTTTTCTGCACGCCGCTTGCTATAAAAGGCGAGCGACCGGCCTGCGGTCATGCAGCCGCGAGAGAGATTGGCTGTAATTATCTCGCACCTTGATGACACCAATGCCGGCTCAACGTGGGCGCATAATGCGACCGTGGCCGTAAATTGGTCCTTGTACCGCCGCGGGCAGTTCTTGGCGCGACATTTCACACGGCAATGGGATGGCGCCTGGGCTTGTGTTGAGGTCTGTGCGCGTAAGCGGTTTAGGCGCAGGCTAATTTGAGATGGCAGCTCGGGGGCCAGGTGCTAATGTGCTTTGTTAGTCAACGGAACTTGCTGAGCCGAAGGGCGTACGGCCGGTCCAGTTTTGCTACACCCGTTCTGCACATCTATATTAACAGGATGATCACTGCCTGTCGCGCATCCGTAGTCTTTATGTCATTAACTCGGAATGATCAAGGTAGAGCTATAACTATCTGCAGGCGCTCAACGGCCGTTGGCTTCATCGTTCGTTGACCATTTTCAAGATGACCACGTCTGTGGACGTGCACGAGCCAGAGACTCGCATGCTAAGGGGTATGCCAACGGGTTGGCAGACGCGTTCAGCTGCGATAAATGATGAAGACGTCCGATTATACTTCCTGTCTGCTTGTTCGAGGGTCCTCGCATAGAACGAATCCTACATGGTGGAACGACCATTGCTGTACACATCATGACTTGCAACGCAACAGTGGAAACGTACAAACCTGTCACATGGGGTGGATGAGACGGATATATATAAGCGAGCGAAGGGAAGGTCATTACGGGGTGCTTGGTATATCATCACCTCCCTCCCTGTGGAACACTTGCGTCATCTTCCGGTTCGCCAAAGAACGCCGACAAAATGATAAAATCGCACCTTTCGTTTCGCAACACACTGGGACTCCTCGAGGACAGTTGCGCGCGGAAAGAAAAATGTATGAACGTAAGCTGTAAAAGGTAATGGCGCGCCGACATTAGTGCGGCCTCCTGGCCTGCATGAACGTATCCAGCTATGTATACCTGTCTCAATCGAGCATCGCCGCTTGCCCCTCCTGCAGCCCGTCTGGACCGAGCCAGTCCCATCATTGGTTCCTTCTCCTTCTGTCACCCCTATCTGTTCTAGCCATGGACTCATGCCCGTTGGGCATGCAGGGCTTATTAAACACTGTGTGCCCGGGTCTTCTTGGCTGCTCAACCGGAGCAGCCGCCTTCGTCGAGATTCGACCGCACCAGCATCCATCAGAGACACCACGGAATGCATCTTCGAGCTGGGCCGCCGGGTTTTACCCGGCAGACTTACTTTCGTGAAAATAAGATTGGTGCGGTAGTTCTGGACATCAATCCTCATGCTTTATTCTAGCAACGCCCATGCTGGGGCACGGGCTGTGGTGCTTATAAAGCAGCCATTCTTCTCAGCATTTAGTCTTTGTCAAGATCTAATTTTGTCTGTGCCTCATGTGGTGCTCATTATACACTTCAGTAAACGTTTAACGTACTTGTGGTCGTCATAATTGAGTCCAGCGTCGTTTCAGGACCCGGCTAAGCAAGCCATCGCCACAGGCCGGGCTGCCAGCGTCATGAGCCTCCGTAACATGAACATTTGAGTGCAGTGGGGCCGTGTGGGGGCCCAGGGACCTGCGTGTTCTAAACTCCTCGGTGTCTATTAAAGTTTTCACCACCACCACCGTCGTTTCAGTGGCCCATGGTGTGCCTGCTTATTGAGTCACACCAGTTATTTGCAAGAAACTATACAGTAAGTACCTGGTCTTGGCGATGTTGCATCCGAAGAAACGATGAGGATAATAGTTCCTGCGGTTTCTTTAAAAATAACTAGCCACAAAATATATATGCGGATTCTGGACCGCTACTCGGTCTTTTTCTAGCTGTATTTCTTGTCTCGCGAGTCTTGAAGAGCTGAACTCAGGAGATTTACTCAGATCACTTGGCGCATACATTGCTGAGGCTCCATAACTGGTGATCGCAACCCCACCCTCTTTTTTCTAGTACCTTTCAGCACTAATCTTTTAATCACGCATCTACGCGATTCCCAAAGCCTTTCCAGACCATACACAGTGCTAAATGGTTCCTCCCTCCCCATCTGTCCTCTGACTTAAGCCTTGCTCATACCCAGAAATCGAGGACAAGCGCATTTTACACGGGAAATAATTTATAAACTAATATGTTTCCTTATATCTTAAGATTTCAATATAACAATCAACATATCCGCAGGTCTCCCCCCGGAGGGCTTGCATGGCTTTGCTGTTAAAGGTGCACTAAAGAGGTATCTGAAATCATTTTTTTGCCGCGGGAACTCCATCTACACTGTCTGAACATTCTTAGAAGCATCGAAGTATTATCGTGTGCTGCTGATTACCCTATTAAATAGAATTAACGTCACGGCTTCCACTTTATCTTCTTAATTCACCTCCGAAAAGAGGAGTCAGCCAACGCGTGGAGTGCCTTCCAGCCATCCGCGCGGCAGCTTCGCTTTCGGCTTTGTTTTGGGTTTAGGTTTTCTTGAATAAATAGTTTCAGTCGCAGACTACATAGCTGCAAATTAGGCCCGCGGAAATTAAAAAAAAATACGCATGGAGTCTTTGAATCGCCGGTCGCTACGTACCACTGCGTTGATGACAGCGCGGTAAGCCGCCACGCGGCTGGCTGAAAGGCCCTGCACGATTTGGCTGACTCCTCTTTTTGGAGGTGAGTTAAAAAAAAAAAGCTGGAGCGGGGACGTTTAATTCAATTTGTTAGGGAAATTGGCCGCACATGACAATAATTCGAAGTTTCTAAGAATACTCAGTGCGTGCAGATCAAGTTCCCGCGATAAACAGACCATCTCAGAATACTCTTAAGTATACACATTTTTTGCTATAGTCATAAACATTCCCTGCTTTTTCTAACTACTCGATGCGGGCGATGGTTAAGAGAAAGGTTTTGCTACGCATCGCAAGATCGGACCATTGCCTTCAATATATCCATAATATACCTTACAATATTTCACAGCTGGCTCACAATTAAAATGTTTGTCTAAGAATCCTAGACTTGTGGTATCCACAGTCTTTACCATCGTCAAGCTCTCATCCTTAGAATGCATAAAAAACTACTCGAACTTGGGAAATGTGTACAGGTATACACAGTGACGCAAATATTAGGACCATCACCACTGCATGCAGTCCCGTGTGGGCGACGTTCTTATCAGACGGTGGGGGCCAGTCCTCTAATAGACACCTTTTTCCCTCTCGGTTTTTGCTCCTCCTTTGCTGCACAAGCCAAGGCGGACCCAATCTGTGTCGTCACGAGCGGCTGCTCCGGTGAATGAGTAGTGTGTATGGCTCCATACATCGCATACAAACCGTGCCATCGACGGACTCTACGTGAACTGCGCCTCGATCGCAAGCCTGGATGCGGTGACCGGTTTCCCAACAAGAAAGACGGGCCAGTTGTACATTTAGCAGTGATATTCAGTCCAAATGAAACAGGGAAAGAGGCGGGCAAAAGACGGCGCTACAGTGCAAATCATCGGCTGTCCAGCCCATGGCGGAATTCGGCCCGTCGCTCGGATACCGCTTTGGATTACAGGCGCGAAAACAGACAGACCACAAGGTAGATAAACGGGACGGAGCGCCGTTTGTTTACATATCATTTGCACCATTCTTATTTCATTCGCATTGTTCCATGCACTCACATTTGCATCAATCTGTGGGTCGTACAACGCTGGAGTTGGATTCAATTCATGTTTCGCAGTCTTAGTATTTGTTTCATTCTTTTTTAACGCCCTTGAAAAAGTATGACAGCTGTCCCAGTATTCACGATTCCCGTCGACTCTAAACAACCTGTTGGATTTTTTCGATGCCCTCAGCTGCAGTCAGTGCGAAGCTCGGTGCGAAAAACGAAAAGTAACAGGGCCTTTCAGTTCGATGCACGTGTGCAAGGAAATAAGAAAAGTCCTTCAATCTATCCCGCCCGCTGACGACTTACAAACCGGGGTCTTTCATCTGCGTTCCATTTCCTGTAGTCATAGTTGAGGAGACTGACCGCGTCTGATTCGCTGGTGCATATTTTGGTTGTTCAAGAGCCGATAGCGTGACACTCCACTTTACGCTCTAGTGGGCCGGAGGTCTTTCTTATCGTTGCTGGAGGCCTGTCAGCAGTCCGCAGTCGAATAACAGCATCTATTTAGAGAGGGTAGCCAGGCAGCTTACGCGCCAAGTCTGCTGCCTTGTTGTACGACTGACAAGAGAAAGGAATAACAAAAAAGCTCTTGGGCGATCCTTGATAGGTCGTTTCTCTCTTTACATTTATAGATTTCTGGGAGTCCTTACTATTCCTGGCTGAGTGGAGCAGCGGTTAAGCGGCGGCGCGTGTGATACTCAGGTTGCCGTTCCCGAGGAATCGCTGACGACCAACCGTTAATTTAACTCAAACCTGCCACGGTGGGCAGTTTGCACCCAATCTGGTGGGCAGGTTGCCACCTCTTACGGTGGGCAGGTTGTGATGACGTCACATAGCTCGCGCACGTCACGCGTCATGTTCACGCATGACGGCTCGCCATTTTCGCTTGCACAAACTCTTCTAATGCTAACGCATAAATAACTAGGGCCTGTAATGAACATCCAGGAGAAGTCCATAGCGAGTGCCGCCCGGTGGCACGCATGCCGTAATAGAAAAAAATGTGCTCGGTTGTATTTCTAAGTATGTGTGTGCAGATATAAGGGAGTAGGCCAGAAGATATACAGATACGCCATAGAATTACAGCCTCCCCTTCTGAGAGAAACTTCATGTAAGAGTTAAAGAGAAGAAAGAGGAAAAGTAGCAGTAATAGTAAGTAGTAAGTGGTTTTAATTAAAATGATCATAAAAAGGAAGGAAAAGATTCTTGCTATCCCCGGCATCTACCATCGATACTGAAACACCTGAGCTGGGGCAGCGGAAATAAAGGATAGCATGCAGAATGGAGAAATGAAATGCAAGAGGTGAGGGTACAGGAAGAGAAGATAGAGGGAGAGGTAATATACACAAACTATTTACACAATAAGAAATGTGTTCAGGTTGTGCGCGTTATTAGTTCATGATGGAGCAATAAAAATACGCGCACAGCACTATGTCGACTACAACTGGAGTGGGGCGTCCAGTTGCTAATAGTCCAAGGTAGAACTCGCGGAGCGTTCGGTCACTGCGTGTAACTACCTGGTTGGCGGAAAAAGCAACGAATACTTCAACACCCCCCATGTGGGCATGTGCCATTCTATGAGGGTAACAACAACAACAACTTCAACACTCTTTGTAGCAGCCTGCGAATGAGGCGCACAACATACCGTGTCGTCGCGGAACAACAGAACTGTGTGGTGGACAAGTATTCTGCTCACACCGACATTTAGCGGAAGTTTCCATCGGCTTCTTTGTTCAAAAGGCTCACAACCATTGTTTCGCCGCATACTCCACAGCATTGTTCGAAAGGTTCAGACTCCGCATAATGTATATTGGCTAAACGCACTTCTCGCCTGCCGACAGATGCGGAAAGCTGAACCGTACATAGCTCACCCCGGCTGCCTTCTGGAATACAGGCTAAGGGGCACATAAATCGACCCTACTGAATGGGCAAAGGGACGTGTTAGCAGTCACTGCGGTGTATATCAAGATCACGAGAACAAGAATGCATTGCCTTCGAGCTGGCATTGTGACGCGGCCAGCGTCGCGTATCTTGCCTCTTTGGGTCCCTATAGCCCCCAACTTTCAGCCGTCATATCTGGTGCCGGTTGGGGAAACGCACTTGAAAATAAATGCTTTCACATATTAAATGAAAGTAAATGAGCCGCGCAATTTCCAAACTGGAAAATATGTGCGAAAGCGCTGTGACGAGAAAGCCATGTTTCCCTTGAGGCGAGTTATTTCCGCGCGTAGCCCTGATCTGATTAGGCGCCATTGACTAATTTTCAAGGATGCGGGTACGCATGTGTGATGGGCATGTCTAGCCGTGAGCGTGCGTCTGCGCGCAAAAAAAAATGCGGAATAAAACAGCCGTGATATTTGCAGAGGCAGTTCTGGGGGTAATGCTCTTCACTCGGATGCCTTGCACTGAGCAGCGGCGGCCCACACGGCTAATTTTCTCGCTTTTTTTCTTCCTTGGCGCCCTTGTGTTGTTCTTTTTAGCCAGAGGTTCGAATAGTGCGGTGACTTCCTGAGTGGAAACTTCAACTGCATAGCGAAGGAAACCGTGAAGAGGTTGAAAGAAGGAGAGAGACAACGTACAGGTGTAGAAAATGCGCAGCTTGGGGCAAACGATGGTGGCTACAGCCAACATGTTCTTGGGTCAGCGCTGAAGCTCAGATGGAGCGGACCTTCGGAGAACTGAAAAAAATGGCCACTCTGTTCCCAGCTTGAGCTGGAAGGTCGACTATCCTTATCCAGGGGATTTGTCGACAAGAATGACCGACCGCAAAAGGAACTTGCACGGAACAGAATATGCGTCGAGAACATAATCAAACATCTGCTGCAAAGAAGCCAGGCTGTCGTTGGCTTGGTTAAAGAGCTCTATTATCAACTGCAGGTATCTTTTTCTTTCTAGTGGGGCACCTAAGCTGTTGTTATGCCGTGAATTGTCTGTGCCGACCTGGTACTGGCTATCCAGCAGCTTGAGACCCCGGGAAGGCTATAGCGTTACAACCGATAGACTAAAAGAACGTATGCGGTTCCTGTCCGTTTCTATATTTGTCCGTACAATACAAACACACGATTACGCGCGTTCTGCATCGCTATCACAAAAGCAAAAGAGACAGGCGGCCTTCAATCTTACTGTGACGCCTCTGTGCGTCAATTATATAGCTGTTCTGGGAGAGGCGCAGGCAAAGGCTTCACACCTTCGTTCCACTCTATGCTGAGGCGTTTAAAGATTGCTTTCGGCTGGTTGAGGAGCCTCGCCGCTCGGCCAGTATGAAGCAATATATACGACCTTTGAACAGTGTGCCGTGAAAATCATTTAAGAACCCATTCTTTTTTCGCCAACCCCAACGTGTAGCGTGGCCTCAGGCCTCAAGGCAAGCATTTTCAGCTCAGAGACCAAAAGGTGAGTGAGGTTTTTTTTTTAATGGTGGTCTGTCATTATCTGTGTAGGGTATGAGCCCCTCACCCATTATGTGACGAGATCGCGGCCAGTTATGTTTGACAACGAATGTAGACGATGGACATTGTCGTTGTTCCTCAGCACGAATTGGCGTACACTGAGTAATTCACCGTGGGTTTAGTTTAAACAGCAGCATGCTTGTACGTTACACCTCGAATTCGTAGCCAGACGTCAATGAGGGACCGTTTTTCAAATAAAAAAACGCTGCAAACGACCATTTACTTGGAAACACTAATCGCCTGCTACATAGTGGCTCCCGACAGCTGGATGTTAAAAGGAGAACAATTGTGTACGGGTCTGTTCACAGATGGTGGCTGCGTTTGATTACAAATATCAGCGTGAATGTTACGCTTCGCAACGACTGGCGCCGTCTTCTGTCGTCCGTGGAGCACTTACTCCACGGACGACACATATATGTAATGTAAATATATGTAAGTATGTAACAGTGTCGAGCATCCTCCAAGTAAAAAAACACCGGCCACTCACACGACCAAGGAAACCACAGAAGAAGAGAAATGCGTTTTCCTGCACTTTTGATACAAAAAACTGACACTCTTGACGTCTTCTTTATCTTATAGCAAGGAACGTGCCTCAACGTACCGTCCTGAGCAGCGCGTGCGGTATGCAGCAGACACTGCAGTTGTGCCAGACTTACCCACTTTCTTTTCACAGGTTTCTTTTTAATTTTCTTTTTTGAAGGGTCACTTTTTTCTACCACTGCTAATCTCGTATCCCCTTTCGCTTTTATTCAAATGACCGCTCAAATCAAGTGTTTATGTTCCTTGTCATCAACGGCGGTGACAAGTCGCCGTATTGCATAATTTTAAAGGGCGATGGCTGAGTCGATATGGCGTTTATCTCTCACGCACATCTTTGCAGAGCATAAACCGGCCTCGGCGGACGCATTTTGATGGAGGAGATGACAATCATTTATTGGTTAGTTACTACGGCTACCCTCATGGTATACAGAGGACATTGCTGGTGGAGTGGCGCGGAGCGGAATATACCGAAAATAGAAAAATGGGAAAGGGCCTGGCGGCTTATGGCTTATGGCGGTTTGACATCCCAAAGCGACTCAGGCTATGAGGAACGCCGTAGTGAAGGGCTGCGAAAATTTCGGCCACCTCGGGTTCGTTAACGTGCACTGACACCGCACAGCACACGGGCCTCTAGCATTTCGCCTCCGTCGAAATTGGCCCGCCGCGGCCGGGATCGAACCCGCGTCTTTCGGGTCAGCAGCCGAGTGCCATAATCACTGAGCCAGACGGAAAGGGCCTGGAGGGTAAGATATATATACATGTTATAGCAAAGTGACAGACCCGACAAGGCGGAGTAATTATTCGAGAAAATGCGGTTTAGTTAGCACATCAACAATAATAACTAGTTCAAACCAATACAAGGGCTAACATATGATTGCTTGATATTTTATAGGTGTTTTCAAGAACCTTTGGAAGCACACCGGCTTGATATCGGTTAAAATAGTAATAACCACGTGCAAAAGCTTCAAAGCGTTCCAAATCGAAGAAAGAAAAAAATTTTCTTAACATTTTCTGCAGGCACGAAAAGTAACGATATTGCAGATCGGGCATCTTTCGCTCTTACTCTCTTTAAAATCACCTCAATAGCCCTGCTTTAGAGATTTGGGATGCATTACATTGGACGAACCCAAATAGACTCGCGGACAAACAAGGACCGGCGACGCATATCTTCACAGGTAATCTCCAAGTTGCTGGCAAAATAAAATGCCTTTCAAAAAGGGACTGATTGATGGCCACGTCACCAAATAAAACACGAATACTTAAGTGGTGTTCTCTTGCATTCACACAAGCATCAATTCTATTCTGCGACAACAGTGTGCTTCGCATCGTCAGTCATGTTGCTACCCCCCCCCCCCTCTTCCCCCAAGTAAGACTAATAAACAAGCGGTCAAAACAGTACAAGGGCAAGCGAAATTTACGCGTCCTCACGGATGCTATTTACTGCAGTCATTCACGGAATGCCAAATTTCGGAGCATCTCGTCGCCCCACGCTTCAGGCAGAAGGTAAGAACCACCCTCTCCACCCCCCTCCCCCCGCCTCCTTCCCGCCAGTCCTTAGAAGATGACAGGACAGTTACATACAGTCGCTGCTTTTCTCTGAGTAAAATTGTCTTTCCAAGCGGCCCCATCCTTAATTATTCCGCGGCTGACCCGTCTGACCGGAGTCAATTGGCCTCCAGACTTCGCTCTTTTGTTTGTCGTGACAGATGTTGAGAAGCTGGTGCGGGAAAACGCTAATGGAAGAAAATGGAAGAACGCATCATAAAAAGAAGATACAGAAGATTCCTAGCACTTGAACGTTTATTTTTTTATTTGCTTTGTTCGTTAGTGCTTCTTCAGAGAGCTCCTCATGCTGCGGCGCAAGTTAATTGGCAAACCCGACACGGCCCGCCGAGCAAACTCATGTGCCCTCCCTACGGAAACAGCAATGAGCCTCACCGCTGCACACGTTGTTCCATCTTCCCTGGAGCGCGTCATTGCATCGGTGTCCGGTTCTGTTGGACTGCGTACCAGAGTGACTCTTCCTCGAAAAAGCATGCAGCGCGCGCTCGCCGGCCTGGCCTGCGAGTCGGTGGCGAGGGCATCATGCCTCCTGCGGTGCACTTGACACAACACAACACAACGCAACGTAGCGCTGCGCATTCGCAAAGCAAGAAAGCACGACACATTGCAAAGTAACACAACACCACAGAACACCACTCCACCAACACCACATTACACCACGGTGCAAAGCACCACACCCCACATCAGCACAGCACACACACCACACCACGTCACACAACACAACTCAACACAGTACAGCACAGCACAGCAGAACACAACACAACACAGCACAGCACAACACAACACAACACAACACAACACAACACAACACAACACAGCACAGCACAGCACAGCACAGCACAGCACAGCACAGCACAACACAACACAACACAACACCACACAACACAACACATCACACAACGTAACACGTCATACCGAACAATATAACACAACATCACTATACATAACATGGCATTCCTATTATTCTATTTCCTATTATTCTTTCCAAAGGTCTATAGGTGAGCTATTTTTGTTTGCCCCAGATATTGGCGCTGACACCTAATTGACCCGCCGCGGTGGCTCAGTGGTTAGGGCGCTCGACTACTGATCCGGAGTTCCCGGGTTCGAACCCGACCGCGGCGGCTGCGCTTTTATGAAGGAAAAACGCTAAGGCGCCCGTGTGCTGTGCGATGTCAGTGCACGTTAAAGATACCCAGGTGGTCGAAATTATTCCGGAGCCCTCCACTACGGCACCTCCTTCTTCCTTTCCTCTCTCACTCCCTCCCTTATCCCTTCCCTTACGGCGCGGTTCAGGTGTCCAACGATATATGAGACAGATACTGCGCCATTTTCTTTCCAAAAAAAACCGATTATTATTATTACACCTAATTGAGTGCAGTGTGTGAAATCTGTGCACCTGACTCTAAAGCGAAACGATACACTGACAGAAGACCACGATTTCAGAACCAATGAAATCAATAGGCGATAGGAGATGTTCGTTAGGTACGAAGATCAGAAGATGTCTAACGTGTTTATTATTTTTTTTCTTGCGTGCACGCTCTGCTTTAGATCAAAAAACCATTCAGTCTCATGTGTTCCTATCCCTGTTTCGTGAGCCTTGTCATATATAAGGTCACATATAAGTCCGGTCACTTTTAAGACCGGTTGGATAGTACTGATCATGACACATTCTTTCTCTAACCACCGATGGAAAGCATTCATTTCCAGTAAATTACTGAGCTACACTACCAAGGCGTCCGCTGAAAGAGGAACTGACCCCGTTGGTCCAACGCTAAAGCACATTCCGAGAGTAAGTGTGCAAAGGTAGATATTAATTTTTGAAACAGCAACGAGGCGACGAATAAATGGAAACTATCAGGCCGCGATCACCTCGACCTAGATAGGAGAATAGACCAAAGTCGTCGCTCATTAAAATGTGCCAGATAAGGAACGCTTCTACTACTGATCGGCGCACGTCGCCGCCTCAGGGAGTTCGTCTCACGGAGACAATACTCCTGCCAACTGGACGCACTAAAGCAGCAGCGGCAAGCAGCACAAGAAGCGTGCCTCCTCAGAAGTATAAGCGCGGCCATCGCAGACGCTTTCACGCGATCCTTCTTTTGTCTCTGCGCTGGCTCTTTTCCGGGGACTCGCTTTTGGTTTTCATGCTCGAACTGGTTGGACTACGAAGTATAAATGGCTTAGGACATGTACGGATAAAAGAAAAAAAAACACGTTGGTTCCAGCGCTCATATATACGCTTCCAGACGACGTTCTACGAGAGCGAGGGTGGTTGGCGCCACAAAGGCTTCATAGAGAGATGAACGACAACACCTGCCGCTGTGTATATATACGGTCGGCTGCTACGCAGACTATGGCGGGTCTGTCCCGGCACTCGAATGTGTCGTTTGTCATTACAAACACGTGGAAAATATACGACGCACGGTGGGTACTGCGCTACGCGAGGTGGCCACCTAGGCCAGACGTGAGTGTCAACGGCTGCAGACGGTGCCTGTCATTTATGCAGAAAAACACAGAAACACAAAAAAAAACACCCGGGGGTTTGGAGTACTATTCAGTCAGGAGAACGATGGTCGGGAGAGACGCGGAATCAGTGTGTTTGCGCTGAGAAAAAGGGCCGCCTTAAATGTGTGATCGAATGGCTAACAGGTTTCCAGCATGCAGAAAGAATAGGGATATAGGCATCATACATACGTGGCTGACGTGTTGGAGGAAAACCTGCATTACGTCACCGTACACGATGGGTGCGCCCGCACACGAATGGGGAAGCTTAGTTAAAACATTTCAACAGTGAAAAACATAATACAAAGAGAAGAGTAGAGAAGCGAAACCATCCACACAGTGCCGAGATATGATTCTATGCAGCGCCGCCCAACATCGCTGGTTGCATAAGAACGTATTCGCGAATAATGCCCGGTAGTTCTTGTTCTTTTGTTTACAGTCGCAAATGAACAGGACTTGATTCCCTAGGCGATAGTTGAGGGCCAGCGGCATTATCTCCGCCGTTTTGCTCAATCATCGAGCGTTCTGCCCGGTCGTGGGGCGATTGTTGTCCCCCTTGAATAACACAGCGGCGGCTAGTGCCATAACGCTGCAAGCGTGTGTGAACGCCGACAGCTCTGCATGGCGAACCTCGGACCCTCGGGGAATTCGGCTTCTGTGGCGAGATGAGGCAAAAATAGGAAGGAGGGAGGCAATCTGGCAGGTTCATGCGGGAAGTAAACTCAGCGAGTTTTTCGAGCAGGAACGCCCTGAAGCCGAGTTCTGCTGGGGACAGTCAAGACGTCGTGAGCGCGAATCCCCCAGTTTTGACCACACTGCGCCGGTTGTGCCCCTCGGGTAGTATCGCGCGAGCTCCTCTCAGCGCTAAAACAGACGAAGATACAAAGAAGAAGTAATGAATTGAGGAGAATAATTAAAATCGGCGCCGCCATCTGCCTTGCGAAGTGTTACAAAATGTTATTTTCTATCAATTATTTCACTTTGGCTTAATAAATCTGTTGAAATCCCTCTCTTTATTATTATTATTATTATTATTATTATTATTATTATTATTATTATTATTATTATTATTATTATTATTATTATTATTATTATTATTAATATTATTATCTTGAAACCAAAACTCTTACCCCTTTTCTGTTCATGAGGATGAATCCTCCGGTGTTGCGTTCCCGCGTGCTTTTCTTTTTTATTAACTGAGTACAGGTGAATAGTTACCCGATTCTTGGCCGATCCCCTAGTGTGCGTATGTGCCATCTCCTGATAGGCTAACAACAATAACAATTAAAATTGGTATCCGGTCGAACAACGTTAGCCGGTGATCTCGGCAGTTAAAGAAGTGTTCGAGGGCACCTACCCTATATAATGTGCTTGCGTGCAGGTGGACAAGCTTAAAAGTTTCCTCCTTATCGTGTTGCGCACCGTTGCGCGTGGCGGCAGTGAGTCAGAAACGGTGCTTCTCACGACGCTGAGCAGGCCTCGACTCAACTTGGGGAGGCTGTTGTACCGAAAATGCGTGCGGTGCATTGTTATATGGGTAGGTCCAGCCTGCGAAAAAAAAAGATAAACCACTGGAGCGTTTATCCTTCGTGTTACGACCAGATATTTCTGCGGGGTACAGAGCGCGAGCCGCTATACTTGGCTTCCCTTTAAGTTAAGAGCTTGCGTGCTGGCGTGAGTCCCGGCAGCAAGTAACTTTCTCTGGAGCACTTAGACGAAACTTAGAATGTTCAGTGTGTCTATTTTAGAAAGATCACTGCCGTGTGCAAAGCCAGGAACTATCGAACGTGTCCTTCTAGATTGCAGGGGCGGGGTTCTCTGCTGGGATGACTATCTGAGGACTATAATAAAGGACTTGCCATTCGACCCGTCTGACATCAGGTTTCTTTTACAAAGGATCGACGATAATGCATGGCATCTCGTGAACACGCTGATGTGGATGCCCGGCCCGTTTGTGAGCAATTGTATATTTTATTTGTGATTTCGTACAAGTACAGGGTCTTTCATGGAATTCGCCTGAGTGCTTTCCTCCCATGTGTTTATCATATCGGAGAAAGGCTCAGGCGTTCTAAAATAACACAGTTTTTTTTTATATTTCGTTTTAAACCTGCGCAGCCAAGACACTTTTAAAGGAGAGCAAGAGAACAAGAACACAAAAGGAAGCGTTGTTGACGCCTTGTGGCACACTAAACCTGCGCACTATCGACAACATCACATTGTTGCAACGTGCGATCCACAGATTCGCTAACTTTACTTCACCGCAAAACACATTGCAAGCTCTCGGTGGTCATTCATACTCACATCACGCAACCATTATCCGACTTTCACAGCCGTTTCGGGATCCCTCCGAGTCGAAATGCAGTTCGAACCAGTTAGTATCCTTTGCGTACTGAGCCGGTGTACCCGGGTTTGAACTCTGCGGCGGCGGCCGAGTTTCGATGGAGGCGAAACGTTAAAGGCGCCCTTGTGCTGTGCGACGTCAGCGCACGTTAAAGATACCCATGTGGTCGAAATTATTTAAGAGCCCTCTAACACGGCACCTATTTCTCCCTTTGTTTTGTTACTCTCACTTTCCTCCTACCCCTTCCGGCGCGGTTGAGGTGTCTTCTGAGAAGCGAGACCATTACTGCACTATTGCATCTCCTCAGAATCACCTATTTAATGTCTTCTGGTTTTGTAGAGCTTGCAGAAGTTTTTATTCTTTTCGTTTCATTTCCCGACCTGAAGCAACCTATCACGGCACTTGCTCTTGCAGGTCCAAACAAGTATTTCGGTATGGAAACCCTCATTTTGTTACCTGGACGTTTTTTTCCCCTCCGCCTTCAACGATCTTTCATCTTGTACCTGCTGTAACAAAGGTTGCTCTTCCCGAGCGACGTCTCGCAGCCAATAATTAATTAATATACCATCTGTCACGGCACTCAGTTAGCCCACATTCTGGTGGACAGATTATGATGACGCCACAAGGTCACGTGACCTAGTTGACCCACCTAGGGTGCCGCAGAGGCCGGTTGCTGCGGCCACTCCGGCTGCGAGGCTTCAAACGGTCGCCAACGCCGACGCCGGCGCCAAACAATTTTTTTTCCGACATTGGGGTACTAACGCTCTCCGATTAATAAGCTCTCAATTTTTGTGTCATGTTAACCAAGAAAACATTGCCACTAAATGTGCAACAACAATGCAAGGGGCTAACACTGAGAACACAATTTCTCATCTGAAGCGAAATATTCTCCTTATTTGAACCCGCCGCGGTGGCTCAGTGGTTATGGCGCTCTACTTCTGACCCGAAAGACGCGGATTCGATCCCGGCCGTGGCGAAATTCTAGAGGCTCGTGTACTGTGCGATGTCAGTGCACGTTAAAGAACCGCAGGTGGTCGAAATTTCCGGAGCCCTTCACTACGGCGTCCCTCATAGCCTGAGTCGCTTTAGGATGTTAAGCCCCCATAACCCATAACCCAACCTCTCCTTATTTGGCGAGTTGAGCACTCTGTTTTGGACGCGCTGCTCATCGTTTCTTAACGAATAACAACCACCGCCGGACAGAACCTTAGAACTTGAGCAGCAGCGATTAATCGCATCGCCCTCCACAACCGCCTTCCTCAAGCCGCTCTCCATCCGTGAAAGATTGAGATGTCGACTTCGGAACCACCATTACGTATGGCGCCTCAAAAGCAATTATAAAGCATACAGCCTCGATTGGCCTGCAGTTTAAACAAGATTCCATGCATATAATGTATTATATAGGCAGCACCGTAGCGCGGTACTGCCGACTCTGAACGAGTAGGCACTTAGAGCCAATGACACCTTTGAATGGTCGCGCTGCGGTATATCAGATAACAGGAGGCGATAGGTCATTGCTTCGAATATCCCGTAACTACATTTGTTCATTTCAATTCTTTTTTTTCTTTTCCCCATACTGCTAGCCTCAGTGGAGGCTATGGTTCGATTTGTTCTTGTTCTTTTGTGTGTCATTTATTAGTGAAACGCATTTCCTAGCGCGCACTTTCGTTCCTTTTATTTTATTTTAGGTCACTGATTAAGAGCAGTCGTTGAGATAAATGGCATATAGGTTCAATAAATCAGCGCACCAGATTCGCACTGAATATTCCGCGAGCGCTACACTTATGCGTGGCCGTCTGACAGAAAGGGTAAGATCGTCTTTGCGGCGTCCGGCCATAGTGGACTCTGTACGCAGGTGCAGCAGTTATTGTTAATGCGCATCGCTAGATTAAGTAATGAGTTAGTTTAAAAAAAAGTACTGAGGTGTTCATAGAGAACGCCGTGTTCTGACCAAAAGGAAAGCGGTGAATATTGCACAGAATGCGCACATTGTTGTTTTGAGCTGTGTACGTGTAGAGAGAACCTGTTGCAGGCTACCACTGTTGGGATCTGCGTTGAGTTGAAACGAGCGCAACATAATTTTATGGATATGTTCGGTACTTTATCCGACATTAACGAAGTCGCTATAAATGAAAACTCTCGTACAAAATGGCAGGTAAGTTATGTATTGGTGTCAGTTGGGCCGGCAAATGGAGCTCTGTGGGCTGTATTTTGAAACGCCTTTAGAGAAAATAAAGGCGGTGCAGTGCAAGCTAACTTTCACGAATTTTGAAATTATGCTATGCGCATATCATTGTCTGTGGAAAAACAACTATGACGATGTGAACGCACCCCTGAAATGAATTCAACCGTTTACTTCGAAATCATAATACGCACTACAGAGCTAGGAGAAAATAAATAAATAAAAAAACAGCAAGTACTTAGGCACACAAAAAACTGACAGACTCACGGAGTGCTTTCACCTCGCGATCTGCGACCTTTAGTGTGACCGCCGCCTTTCATCGAAGCCGGCCTATGATTCTCTCGTCGCCCGTGTTTCCGGGCAAACCTCACGCGGTTGCGTTTGCTTGCTGTCCATTTCGGCGAGTCACCAAGAAAAGATCAAATAAAACTACATCCCTGACCGTACGGATGTCCGACCATCTGGGAAAGGCCACCCGTGCGAAAGCTTCAAAGCAGGGGCGCTTTCGCAGCGCACAACTGAACCATTGTCGCATCTAATACTAGCACAGAAGTTGCTCGCTTTCAGCATCCGGAAACGGGCCTGCCACAGAGGTGAGGTGCGCCAGAGTTTTGAAAACCTGTGTGGGTTCTCATTCAGAGTGCGCAGGCCTCGACCTCACACCACGAATTACTCTCAAACATTGGTCTAAGACGGACGAAACACCCACACGGATCGACGATGCATCTAAACAGAACCGAATATACAGTGCCTCGCGTTTGTGACGAGAAGGGGATGGATGCACTGAAAGGAGGAAGGTCAGAAGCTTGTGCATTTTAGATGCATTAAACTGAAGGGTTCGGGAAGTCGTCGGTGGAGGCCCGCGCGCTTAAGTGGGTGGCACAAGTGCCGGCAAAACATAGGGGACCAACGCGCCGCTGAGGAAGCCGCGGCAAACAACCAGCGCCCGCGATGGCCCAAAGGGTAAGACGGCACACTTGTTTCGAGATAAGAAAAAAAGACAAGTGAGTACGGTTTGCATTCATGCGTTTAATTGGTAATGCGTGGCTGTGGGCACTGCTCCGCTTTCATACTTGCCATGAACCGTAGTTGGGAAAGATGTACAAAGGAAGCAGTTTTGTGCCAGAATGTGGGCGCTTGGCGCACAAGTGAGCTGGACACCGTCATTGGAGGTCAGTCTTAAACAACTATAGACAGGAAATTTTTGTTTGCGTGTTTTCTTGTTTCAAATTACGCGTTAGACGTTAGTATACATGGATCATACTACCTACACTTCTTTTCTCTGGTTTCTATCATTATCACACACTTCGTTGTTGGTGCGCTTCCTTCTCTCTTTCCTCTCTTTCACCTCCTCATAACTTGCCTCACAGCGGTGTTCAGGTGTCCATTTTGAGCTTTAGCTCCGAGTTTTCTTTCCTCATAACCCTTCCCGCTATAGGTACATTCGCAATAGGGGGTCTGATACCACGTACTACCAAAGAGAGGCAAAAGACACTTCACGAAGGCAGCGAAGGGACTTAAGAAAAAGAAAAAAATCAAAATAGAACCGAATATTAAACGATCATAACAGGAAAAAAATAAATCATACTTGAGATGAAAAGTCCCGTTGCGTACATTTCGACGCGGTCCGGATCTGCAGCAGGCTTCCAGCTAACTGAGCATAAAACCCTTATTGTGAGCAGCCAAGTCGTTATACCGCTGAGCATCATTTACTAAAGCACCGGAAACACGGACACCGAAACGAGCATTTTATCGTCCGCAATAAGAGCTTTGAAGCTTACAGTCAGATGAAACAGTGTCGTGTATGCCACGCTTCGATGAGCTGGCGGTCTGCGAAAGGTAGAAGACAATCATCGTTAAGGCGCCTGAAAAGCGTACAAAACACAGGGCGTGTCCACAGCATGATTTGCGGGAGTTACGTGGTCACAAAAGTCACAAAAACTAAAAGGGCGCACAAATGACGCAGTCAACTGCGTGCACAGGGAACATTACGCCGAAAAACACTGGGCATATCGTATACTGCACTTTGTGAAGGCGGGGACAAAGCTGGCGAAGCGTGAGCACCTGCCCTCAGGTGCTCAATCGTTAAGCGTCATGGACATCTCCTGCAGGTACGGGCTTCACGAACACTCTGCGGGACTCCCAGTGAAGTGAATAAATACATTGGAGCGAGCGCCTCATATATGTACGGTGACAGTGGCAGCGTTGTATCATGCTGCGCGTTATATGTAAAAATGGCAAGAACTGCTGATGTGCAGTCTTTTGGCTGTCGTTTTTCATGGGAACGAATTACAAATGCCGGAAAGCATATGTAACGAAAAGATATGTGTCGAGTCCACTCAGATTAAAATATGCTAGCGCCATCTGGTTGGACACAATCTCGACAACGCCGCAGAGTGTGTCACGCGGCATACTTAATCCTTTCACCGTTCAAAAGTGTCAATACATAAGCTTTGTTTCCTGAAGCGTATATATTGCTGTCATTAGGAGAAGCGCCACTTGCAGGGGAGTGGTGTGCCTTGTGATACATCGAACGACCGACGAAATTGTAGTTCCATAAACTGGGCGACTTTCCTATACCTTTACACAGGGTTTTCAAGGGATAATCTGTGTGTTCTATTTGTGCAAAAATTCTAGATATCCGGGTTCAATACACGCTGTCTGCCTATTTGTAAATGCAGACGGTACAGCCAGCGATGGCAGCGCTCCCAAGCGGCGTGTAGCAGCAACATCATGACTGTGGTTATATAACATAACACATTCAAAACGACGTCTTCGCTTCTGTGCTGTGGAGTAGTCAATTAGAGCCGCATTTTTGGATGCGGGGGATGGCTTGCAGCTGTACAGGTTGCAGTTTGCGAATACGCATTCTGGATGGAGTGTAGTGCTGAGGTAGAAAGCCTTCCTATTGCGCTTGTAGATTCTCTAAATAGTTTAAACTGTCTCGGGTCGAATGACAGCATAGTGAGCACACAGGCCGAAGACTGAATAAAGATAACAAAAACAACATCGGGCATATTCTATAGCACACATTATCAGCGTCTTCTTTCGAACGTTCTCCGTTTTTCCCTACACCGAAGAGGCATGCTCCTTTTCTTCGTCTTCGCCCAAGAACCACTCTTCTTTCTTCTCTATGGCGTTTGTGTCGTCTGTTCAATCGTTTTCCTTGCAGCGTTCTTGACTCTTTTAGTGCGTAAGCACTAATCCGATAGGTACCAACCTCAGGCGAAATCATCCGTTGTCGCGTTGTCTGTTCGCAGCTGGTGCATGCAGCGCGAGCGCTCCGTCCCGCGGCATTGTCCGCTCATCGTCATCTTATACGTGGCAGAAAACCGTGCCTTCTAAACTTATTCGAAACTTATTCGTAGTAAACATCATCTCTAGTTTTGGTCGAGTTTTCAGTATGATTCTCGCGGTCCACGAGCTCCTCTTCGCGGTGGCTCAAAGGGCTCGGGGATTCGGCTACTAAGCACAAATGAATGATGAAGCGGATTTGTTGAAGAGGGGAAAAAAGGCTTGTGCGCCGACGGCGGAAGAGTTGCCACATGCTCGTCGCGTTTTCTAACGACGGTTAGGCAAAATAAAATAGATAAAATTAGGTGGTAGGCAGAAAGGGGGGGGGGGGGGTAGAATGGAAAGTAATGATAGATGAGAGCGAATAGCAGCGACGGAAGCTGAAAGGTTTGATCCCGCCGGCGATGAGGTAATAGCAGAGGAGAAAGCTTAAGGGCTCGATCCCGCCGGATTTAAATAGGATAGAACTACCGACATACCCCGAGTATCGAGATTTCGGTGCCCGTTAAATGAGCTCAGGTGGTGAAAATTGATGACTACAGCGTGCCCTGCAGTCCACAGCGTTGCTTTGGGGCGTGAAAATTAATAACAGAACATTCGTCGAATCGCACTGGTCGCATGTTGCGTGTCTGCTTTGCCTGTGCGGTTTTTTTTCCTTTTGAGCAGATTTTTTTTTGTTTATTTTTGAGCGCGAAACCGCGAGCATGTGTGCCGAGGATAAACCCAATGCTTCGCTCAGGCTTTCCCAAACGGCTAGCGGCAGCTTTAGTTCCACTGCCGTGAAAGCTTCCGGTTCCAAGCGTATAGTGAAGCGAAGGTGGGCATCAGCCCGAAAAGCCCATGATCGGGAAAGATCGTGAGAAGTGAAAAGGAAGAATAAATAAGGAATATGAAGCAGCCATCGCAGTCGCACGTATGACAAGAGGAATAAGCCAATCGAGGCAGTACACGGGGCGGTCCAGCATGGCGAGAGGCTCGCAGCTAAACGTATGGCGGAAGGCAGCGAAGACCTGCTGTTGCCTAACTGCTGCTTGCCCGCGCCCTCCTCCAGCTCTGCGCCCCCCCCCCCCCCCCCCCCCCGCCTCCGCCAGAGTGAGGGGCATGAGCGATCTGTCATGCTTGCCCGCGACTTCAAAGACGCTGGACGTCGGAGAGCACCTTTCCCTCCATATCCTCCCGCAGTTTTGCGCAGAGAGAAAGGGGCCAAAAACGAAAACATCGTCCATCTACGCTGCGAGGAAATGGTTCGCTTTCAGTGCGACAAGATGCTCGCAGATGCGAGATCGGCGCGGGCACCAAAGTCGGAAGCCATCTCGGGGCCGGACGCTACGAGAGGCTGCAGTCTTTGCAGCATATCTGTGCGCTAAGAAGCCGACGACGCGCAATCGAAACCGATCCTAGAGGAGAAAACAAAAACGGAAGGTAAAGAAGATGTGCTTTAGACAGCTTCTTGCCACATTGGGAAGTGTGGGTCCATCTTCGAAAGGGGCTGGGCTTGCTACTGAATACTTCGAAATGGTGCCCCCGGGTTCGTCCAAATCGTACTAAACCCTGAACACCACCAACTGGTCTCCACAGTTGCAAAATATATAGAGAATGTATTTTTCAGGCATGGACTATTTTTAGGTACAGCGCATTCTTGAAAGAGTGCGTTTGCAGGTAATAGGTTCCTCTGGATCGTTATTCTGATCCGCGGGGTCTCTGACGCACCGCATGTTGGAACAAGAGGGGATGACATGCAGGTGCAAAGAAAACAAAATATCCCGATACGCGAGCACTATACCAGGCGAGCTGTACTAGAGAAACAGAATCGAAAAAAAAGACGCTGCACAGAGATAATGCCACCTCCAGGGATCGTGCGTTGGGCATCTTTAATGCTGCTTGCGTCGATTATCGCATGCACGCTGCAGTGGAAACCAAACATACAGGAACGTATAAGTTAGTACGCAAACGGACTCAAATCAGACCCATACTATACCGCACTGCGTTTCTCCTGCGCACGGAGAACATTGTACACATCGCCATTTCAGGGCACCTCTAGTGCACAGCAGCAACAAAGCCGACATTGCGATTTTCGGAGCCAGTATACGCCGCTGCACTTTTTGGTGCCGAGGTTTCGTTTTCGTGGAAGTTATACGCATTAGATTAGCCCGCCGCTCCAGAATTCTACAAGTCGTCTCGCATTTAATTTTTTTCCGAGAAATTTTAGGAATGAGCGCATATCCGCGTTCAATCAGACCTACAAGACATGCAGTCTTCCGAGTCCTGTGCATGAACGTTTCCGAAGCCCGTCTCATCTTTTGTTGGTGCACAGTGGCTGGCCGGACATCGCTTGCGAATCCTCATCCGTACGGGACGCCTGTCGTGACGCCGAAGGAGGAAACGGTCACCGGTCACGATTTGGACAGAACAGAAGCATAAAAGCCAGGTCACTGCGGACGCCATCGTGCATTCTGGCTCTGAAGAGGGGTACACGGAGTTGCTTGCAAGCGAGTGCTGGACAGAGACCGACTGCTTCTGGTACCCGAAATACCCCTGGTGGATGAATTAGGATGCTCCGGTGTGCGCCACCGCCCCTCGGTTTTCTCGTGTTGCTTTGCTCGTAGCGTAGGCGGGTCGTAGCATTTGCGCATCGCTGCGCCTAACTTATAACGCACCTTGTAACTGGGTCTGGAATTTGTGTTAATAGCGCTTCAAACACGGCGTACAAATTTCCTTCGAAAACCGTGCGCTGAAAATAGTTCATTTTGGTTGTGGTGATACTTTTCTAATGCCTCATTTCTCGTTAAGCCCGCGCCTGTAATGTTCTGTTTTAGGCAAGCTCTATGTGCTAAATAAATCAGTCAGTTAGCTGAGTACGTGTATGTCGACAGCGGAGCAGTGATAGAGTATGCACAGAGAAAACTACGTTTATTTTCTTCTTCAAGCGAAATGCTCATAAATGGAACGCCCAGTTCCGTGTTATGAGGTCAGGATAGATTTGACGTGCTTGAGCGGAGCTTCCTCGCGTAAGCGGGGAAGCTGGGTTGGATGGAGCTAGCCAGTTAAACTGGGGATTGGAGCATTCCTCATGCAATTTTCTTATTACAACATTCGAATGCACTGTAAACAACAGCCATCGCTTCCGGTGACTCATCGGCATAGTAGAGAGAAGGCAGGCAGATGGTTTCTTGACACAAGGAAAGGGAACGAGGGAAAACGATGGCAAAACACGCATAATTTAATAAAATAATATAAACACTGCAATGAGCACATTCATGCACCAGGAATCCCGCAAGACAATGGCTAAGATACATTAACAATGACTAAGATATTTATTTGGTGCAGCGCGGCAAATAAATATCTTCTTCTCCCTATGCTCTCTTCCTAGGAGATATGCCCTTGCTCTGTTTCACGTCCATCATACAAAACCAACTCACCCAACAGTTCGTGCTTTCAAAAAATGTTAGCCATGTTATTTTTTGACCAAGTTGTTCTTGCGCCTCTAGCATCACTATTTCACCGTCTCCTAGTTTGTCATTGAGAATTCAAACAAAGCGTACGATCTTTTCGTACGTTACTTAATGCAACAAACGGCGGCAGTGTTCCGGTTCACGATAAAGCCATGTTCCAACATCTTGGGCAAAAATTTCGAATATTGAACAATTGCGAGGTACTGCTATAAAAATATTGAATATAATAGTATATTCTTCCGATGTACAAAAAAATTTTCTTTTGACGTTTTTCCATCGCTCGTATCAAGCAGTTACGACTGCCTTAGAAAAGAGATAGGGATCGCTTTTGACGTTAGCAAAAGCGTTAATAACAAAAAAAATGCAAGCCGGCCGACGAGAGATCTGCTGATATGTTCATTGTTACAGTGAAACTTTACAAGGTATGAAAAAAAAATGCGTTCATAAACTTTTTCGCGTCGAGAAATGCTTTTGTCCAAAATTGTTCGGTATTTCCTGAACATACGAAGCATAGCTGGCGAAAATGTAGCTACGACCCTAGCGTGCAGCTTTGTTCGAGGAGAGGCACAAGGAAACTCGCGAGCCTCCGTCGACACGCCCAAGAAGCCCTACTCCTCCTCTTCCTCCTATCGAGCTGGGCCTATCGGGCTGGGTATTTAGCGAGGTTTGGCACCAGCAACAAGTGGACGAAGTGCAGAAACTCCGCCGCTTCTCAGCACCGAGGGAGTGGGAGTTGACCAAGGGCGTTCCGGTGGCCGCGAATGAGGGACGACAACGCCCGTGCCGCCACCCTCCTTCTTACGTTTCTTCTTTGGTTAGATTGAGCTGTGGCTGGCTCGCGGGAAGTTGGACGCCTCTTCCGCCCAACAAGTAAAACGAACGCACCTCTGCTGCAGATGTTCCCTGCACCTGCCGTCGCCTGGCCCGCCAGGGCGTCAGAGGCCCGTAGAGGGTTGTTTGATGGGCACTTTGTCACGGCGTGTTTGTAAAAGGTAATGACACGAGCCAAGAGGCTTTTTGGAAGAGCGACGGATGTAGAAGCGGTATCCCGCTTCACCTCAATATTGGCGTGTACGACGATGGCTGGGAGCAGTGCTAAAGAGTGCAACGCGGCCTGAAACGCTGTATTTTGCGTTTGAGTGCCATTGAGGTACCGGTTGTAAAGTGCAAGAGGAGCCATTCTTCCTGACTTAAATATCTCTGTCCTCGCGACAATGCTGTGGCCGTGTCGCTGTGACTCGCGGTCTTGAAATGGTAGAAAAGATGACAAGATTTCCTAATGTGCAAATCATAAAAGGTAGCTATATATGGTGCGGTGTCAGTGACCTACTATACTACAGCCCATTGATGAGATTTCTCTTAAGGTGTAGAATTTGCGTGCAACAAACAATATCTGATTACGTGCGTTTCATCTTTCGCTAGGGAACGAAGTTTAGTATATTCGTCTCCTCATTGTTTGGTCGTCTTGACCTTTGCATTAAAGCACCGACGCGAGTACGATCTGTGGTCGTACAGTGTAGGTCAGCATGAAAGTAACGGCTTATGGTGGCAGGTTTGAATGGTGCGTGTAATATATATCGGCACTTTTTTTCTAGCTTCCCTCTTGTTTCCGCTTCGTTCCTTATATCGCTGCGTGGTCCATATGCCCACCCAGACCGAATGGGGTAGTTGTGGTACCTTTCCTTTTCTTTTTCATAATCCCCTCTCACTCCTGTGCTGCGGTTAAACTGCCCTATTTAGATGGAGGCGAAACGCAATTAAAGGCGCCCGTGTTCTGTGTGATGTCAGTGCATGTTAAAGTTCCCCAGGTGGTCGAAATTGTTCCAGAGCCCTCCACTACGGCACTTCTTTCTCTCTTACTCCTTTCGCTTCCTCCTTTCTCCCTTCCCTCACGGCTCGGTTGAGGCGTCCATCAAGAAGTGAGACAGTTACTGCGCCATTTTCTTTCCTCAAAAACCACTAGCCATCACCTCACCACCCGTGGCAGCTGCGTTTTGATGTAGGTGGAAACGGAAAATAGTTCTCAGACATATATTAAGCAAAAACATTAAAAAATAATTTGCTTACCTAGATATTCGAAGTGACCGCGAGTAGCCGATGAGGGCCCACAGTTCTCACTGAGCTGTGCGGTGTCGTGCCTAAGCTCTGGGTAGTTGCACTAGTTGTTCTAGCACCTACCGCGCGGCACACATCGCAGGCCTACCGATGTCACGCACTCATAACTTTGTTGCGTATCCGCCACTCTTCACCATCAGAAACGAGCACGCCACACAGCACACATTTGAAACGCAGGCAGACATTACGCACATAAGAGCATGCTGTGGCCAGTGCATCCACGTTTTCCCACCGAAATCACTGAAGCAGGTGCACATTTCAGTGGCTTCTCATGAACAACAAGAATAAATGAAGTCGCAGCAGCAAATCAGAAGCGAGTAACGACCGCGTCGCGAGCCTCCTATGGGGATATGTATCAGGATATATATACGCGTTATGAGGAGAAGCGAGATGTGCAGAGGAGGAGGAAAACTTTATTTATATTTGATATTAAAATGTGTTATTAGCGGTCGCGGACTGTGTCTTCTTCATCTTCCCATGAGTTATTGCAGCCCGTCTTAACAGGGTTGGGGCCCCTGGTCCGGCCCTCACGCATGGAATCTTGCATCACGCGTAAAAGAAAGGGAATGGAGGTTCCTTCGACAATCGTGAAGCTTGGGTCGGAGAAAACAAAGCGTATTTTGAGTCTCGTGGTGCCCAAAACGAAGTTCACGCCGCCGAGGAGAGTGCTGCACGCTTCAAGGTACACTAAAGAGAGTTCTGAGCTCGTCTTTTTACCGCGGGACTCGATTTATAAGCTCCGAGCATTCTTGAAAACTTCGAATTACGATCCTGTGCGGCCGATTTGCCAATTTAATCGGCTTAAAGCTCCCGGCTCCCGCCTTATTTTTTTTAAACTGACCACCGAGAGTAGTAGGAGTCAACCAACGCGTGGGGGCCTTCACCCAGGTCGATTTTGCTTTTATTTAGTTTTTGTGGTTTCTGTGAATAAATAGTCGCAGACAACATAGCCGCAGATTAGGCCCCCGCAAATAAAAATACGCGTGGGCTCTTTGCTTTCGCAGAAACTCCGCGTATTACTGCTTGTCACTGCATGCGCTTAATGCGCTTCATGTGCTAGGTGACTCCACCTACTGACTGCAGGGGTGGCCTAGTCGTTTGAGCATCCGCCTCGCATGCGGGAGGTACGGGGTTCGACCCCAATGCCACCGGGAACCCACCGGTGATAAAATGAGTACAAGCTACCCCTGGGCTAGTGCTCGGCGTATTCAGGGTGAAATTCTTGGGAAATGGGTCTTTGATCCCAGCTTGAGCAGACAAAAATACTTTGTGTCATGGCGCTCTTTGGCCGCAGATGCCTTTCCGCCATAAAAATTCACTATTATCATCATCACTCCTCCTACTCTCGGAGGCCAGTTCAAAAAAAAAAAAGCAGGAGTCGGGACGCTAATTCGATTTAATAGGGAAACCGGCCGCACAGGACAATAATTCAAAGTTTCTGTGAAAGCTTGGAGCGTGTAAATGAGTGTGGGCCGAGGTATTCTCAAGTTCAATGCCACAGTTTATTGGCCTTCCTTTTTATTCTGTTCTTGCTTTAGTGGGCACGGTAAATTAAGCAGCCCATTTAGTTAGGTTTCTAACGACCGACAGATGCCCATATCTCACAGACACGTGGCTACACTCTAAAAAAAAAAGAAATAAAGAGGGAGTGAAGTGCCCTCTAGCGCACTCTCTTTTATAAAAGGGAGGTTGCTAGAGGTCAGCTTACTCTTTTTTTACTCCCATATAGGCGTGTTTGTATTTAGAGTGTAGCTTTTGTGGTGAGCGCTTACCTATACACAGTAAGAGCACATGACCCACTTGAAAAAATGGCGCTGGGACAGGGCTTCTCGCACAGCCTGCCATACTCGTCCGCGCAGCCTGACACCTTGTTCTTCGTAGGACGAGATAGGGAGGGGGGGGGGGGGGGAGAGGTGCTCTGCTGCGGCACACGCACGCACTGCCTCTAAATATTTGCCTTGGCCGGGCACTTTACGACCTGGGTGCGGCGTGGAATATAACGGCTGGTCGGGCGCCTCAACGTGCCCTGTTCTTGTCAGTCCTCCTCTGCAAGAGGCGCGTGTTTGCATCTGCGTGTCTGCTTACGGGTATATGGCCGCATCCTTCAATGCTATGCTGGCAAGGAGAACCTACCCAGTGAACGTAGCCCCGTTGTTTCCCCGCTAGCTTCTGCAGACTAAACAGCGTAATGGGTGCCACAGATGTTTAGATTTTGCTCGTTGCATTATGTGCACCGCGCTATAGTGCCTAGACTACAGTGTGTTCCTCTAAATTCTTCAGCATGGCGATCGTGTACTTCGCTTTACAGTGCCCGGATAACATGTTTTTTTCTCTATTAATTAGAGCGTTCGGTCCAGCCACCGTTTGCTATCAGTAATTGCATCTGAGCTTGACGTTGAATAAATATAACCCCTTCATGATTCATGGTTGAATAATTATAACCCCTTCTCCTTTTATTTTCACGTGCATTCGACATAAAACACAACATATTTCATATCGCTAAAGCGAGCGCAAATATGAGGCAGACATATACAGTTTTGAAACTAGCAACCTACAACTTGGCGCAAATAAATTCACACAGACAAAAGAGACAAGGAGCCAACGAACAGGCGCCTGTCCGTTGTATCCTTGTCTCTTTTGTCTGTGTGAATTTATTTGCGCCAACGTGTATTTTCCTTATTTCAAAATGCTAAACCAACTAGCCCGGCAACATGCCTTACTCAGATAAATACAGTGTTGCATGTGCCCCGCCCTTATGGGCAAGATGACTTGTTCAGCACATTTCTTAGCAGTGGGATGGGTGAGGACAGCCGCGTTTGTAAAAATAGCAGCTGTAAGTCATTTATTTTCTTGGCTTGTGTGAAGAGTGCACCAAGGCAGCAATAATGGAAAGGCGACGCGTAGTGAAGTAGCGGACGCAGAAGAAGCCCTCGCAGATAATCCGAAAAGTGCATAATGAATTGCAGAACTATCTAGAGCGAGTTCATTCACAAATCTTGTACCTAGTCCATCGAAAAACACAAGTAGAATCTCATTAACGAATTAACACAGCAGCAGTACGCCACGTACAATGTCAGGCTCATCAACATGTTAGCTAAGCAATTAGGAAGAAATAGTCATCTAATTGCGAGGTGAATAAAAATTTTGGCTGCACCTTACAAAACTTTTGACGCCTCTACTATTTCCGTTGACACATGTGCTTAAGCGACAAGAAGACTTGCTGCCTGGTTATTAAATTACTATGCGCACGTCATCAAAGCAACTGCTGGTTGTTGAGGTGTTTAGAGCTACCTTTGCGCTTGGAGTATCCAGTGGGGTTCACATAAACGGCAGGAAGGCCGAATCCAAATAACGCCTCGTGGGTAAAATTGACATTTGAAGGGACGACGTCTTGGAAATCGCAAATGAGGCTAACTACCATTTTTTCTTTCTGCCGCATCCTACGAGACGACCTGAGTCGTTGCGTGCCATTTATGCGGCGATGTGGAACGAACAGCAAGAGCCAGCTTTCTCAACGGCCCAAACTGCGAGAAAAGAGCCTCTATGTCATACACGTTTTAAGGACCGTCAGAACAGAAGACAACAGTATAGCGAATCTACCAAAGAATCTCCGCGAGTACGTCCTTCTCTCTAGTCTCGTGGCATTAATGAGAAGTGTCCTTAATTGACAGCTGCGCCTTATTAAGATTCTGCCGGCAAATAAAATTGTCTGCAGTTATGCAGCCGGCATTCCTCCCGTGCGTCATTAGACAAAGACGAGTGCTCGGTCGGTCTTAAGGCTAACCATTAGGCACTGGCACGCTAGACTGCTGCCATACGTGCCTGGTAATCGCAAGCGATGGTCCCGCATGCGACCTCTACGCCACGCGCAGTGCATGAATATATTCATATTTTCTACGACCGGATGCTCGCAATTCCAATCTCAAAGTCAGAATTACGGATGGTGATGGGCCAAAGGGGAGCCGATGCTCATCGCTTAAATTGGGCCATCTGCTTTACCCAACTGCTTGTTTCTCAGCGTCTTCCTATTTCTTTTCCTAAGCGCTCACATATGATTTTTCCCCCAAGTCCTACGTCGCTGAGACCGAAATGCTCTGAAATACAGACAGGTGGGCAGGCCGACCTGGAAAGTTTGACAAAACGAAAGCGTTGGCATGAAAGAGCTATATGCCATTAGTTCGGCATATAGGCACGATAAGATAAGAAGGGCGGCTGTGAGGAACTACCTGTGGATCGCAGAGAGATTAGTGTGACGGGAGAAAAATGGAAGAGGGTGCAGGAAACGTAGACGTAAAAGGGCACAGAAAAATAATCGCGCCTTTGAAGCGGCACCTGCGGAGCACAGGAGTAGAAAATGTAGCGATAAGCCGCAGAACCTGACTGCAGGGTCGGCGGAATGCTTTCAAGGTGTGTGAGCCTCGAAAATGCTTTCTTATCCCCAGAGGCCCTGCATCTATGTCTTTTTCCGCAACCGAGATTGATTTATTTCGTGGTGGTGGACGGGACAGTTATTAATTTGCGACTTGAAAGAAAGTGCGACGATACTTCGTGCACCTCGTGGTGAACCGGTAAGCTCTTCAGTGAAAGCGAAAAGGAAGACGCCGTGTTCTTATTGCGTGCAAGGATGTAGGAACGGCGGGTGCATGTTAATGCAGAAATAGTGGTGCATAGCGGTCTGTGTCTGAATGCCTACTTGACTGTTTCACGATGGCTGCAGACCGCAGCTGGTGCGTTTTAACGAGCTGGGAAAGTAGAACCACGGGTTTCTACCGATGTGTGAAGGGTGCCCATCTTGATTGATAGCGCCATTAAGGATGCGTCCTGGTGTTATCTTCCTCTGGCCAGAGTGTTTTTTGTCATTGTTGTTGGACACGTGCGCATTAGTTCACGCCTTGTATGCCGGTTCCATTTATTTTTGGTTTTTGTAAAATTCGAAGATGAATATATTCTTCCCTTCCCGTAATAAATTTCAGCTGAAGCCAGAGCTTGTTTTGTCTGTTCTCCCCTTTTTCTCCGTGATTCCTGCATTGTTGTGAATAATTTCTACCGATCTTACCGTTTCTTAAACCGAAAGAGGAATGAGTACTCAATGCTTTAAAAGTGGTTCTGTCAGGCCTCTAAAAGGTTTGCGGCGACCAAGAGGTGAACATCTTGAGTATCGCGTAAAGGACGCGGGCCTGTCTTACGACAATACAGCTTGGTTAACTCAGTTGAGCTCGTTTAGCGAGTAAGTGCACTCGCTGCGAAATAGTATCTCTTGCTATCGCAGGTCGTGAACGCCGACACAGCACGAGCTCTCATGCAAGCCGCAGCCAAAGTCAGCGTCCTGGACGCAAGAAACATTTTCGCGCCGCGATATTCCCCCTATTTTTGTACAGCCTATAATTTGCGGTCTTGCATGGATGCACGGTTCCCGTAATTAATCGCGTACGCGAAAGATTATATTACAAGTGCGTATGTTTGGACGTAAATATCGTTCGGAGCAAAAAACTTAGTCGTCTATTTTGTCGGCACGGCGTCTGCCATTTTATTTATTTATTTATTTATTTTTGCTCTGCCTACCCGTAGCGTTACGATGGCCGTTAATTAGTGGCTGCATGCAGACGCAACATTTTATTCTACTCAGTGTGAATGAAGCAGCCCGTTAAAGTCCAACCCTTGTCTTAACTCACAACATAGGAGCCAATCTCCGGTCGGTGAGACAGTACGTGCAGCGTATGTCACAGACATGGGCGTAGTTCCTCGCGTCGAATTTGTGCGTGGGTGACATAGCCCGAGTACGGGACTTACCCGCTCGCTTCGCGCCTCAGGTCTGAGCGGCTTATCGTAGGGGAATTCAGGCGCGAACATCGACGGCGAAACAAAAACAAAAAAGCGTGTTGCTCTTGTCAAATTTCTAGCGCTCTAAAAGAAAGAGCATTGCAGGAGAACGCAAATTCACGCACTTCTATCAAGCATTGTAATCCTTTACCGAGGAGTCCTACACTCCGCGGAGTTGCTCACAGTTGCATATGATTCGTACGATCTGTTACAATGTATGCGAATTGTTGCACAAGAGAAGCCAACACAAGACGACGGCGCAGGGGGGCGCTCGGTGCGTGCCATACACACACGACGGCCTCATCGTCAGCGCTCGCTGCAAAGCAAGTGAAGCAAAAGGTGGTGCAGGCAGGAACATGAGTCGAAAATGAGAAGGAAAAAAAAATCACTTCAAAGGTATACTGGTGGCGGTTAAGAACGTGCGCTGTGCGCGTCGGGGCTGAGGGAGAAGGCGGCATTCCAGCAGCCCGAGAATGAGAGGGAGATGCACCGGGTGTGACGGATGACCATAACCGCCGCGATCGCCGGGCTTGGAGTCAACGCCACGATGATCGCATGAACACGTACTGCGTGCTTTGTATGGGGACTCGTGAAGAAGAGCTCCGCGCTTAGGCGCATTGCCAGGGTAGCGTGATCACGGAGCGGGCGTGCAGGCATGTAAGTGTGACTGGTACTACAGTGTGCTCTTCCGAGACAAAAGAGCTGTAAATTTAGGCGTCCTGTGTCACCGACTTCTTGCTGACATCGGCACTCCACAAAACAATCACCATTCTAAATGCTGAAACAGACCAGATAACTTTTTTCCATCACCAGCGGGCGGCAGTTTTGAGGCGCCACCTTCCGAAGAAAGGACAGCTAGCGAAGCGAGCTATAGGCAAGCTGCTCCTACTTCAGCTGTAGAATATAAATTATTGTCTAAAATAAACACTACGCAGTGCAACAAGACTGATTGTACAGTGCAGCGGCTATGAAGCACTCACTCAGCCGCTATCGCTGTGCCGAGGGTGTCCTTCAACACTGCCTGCATGCCGGCCGCGCAGATGGCTTCCTCAATAGTTCCGCGGCCACGTCCTGCCTTTCGCATATTTGTGTGCCCTTTTATCATTCACCAAGCAACTGTTGCGCAACCTATCAGTCATTTAAGGGGCTGATACCAGTTTGGCTGCGATACGAATGTGCGTTGCCGAGAGGAGCCCGTGACGTCACAGATTCAAAAAGTCCTTTCCCTAATCTAGTGCAAGTTTATTTATTTATTTATTTATTTATTTATTTATTTATTTATTTATTTATTTATTTCACAATAGTGCAGTTTGTCTGGAAAATCGCTGCCCAGGCAGTGGAGGTTGCCAAAGATTACACGTTTACAATCATCCAACGTTTACAGCGAACAGAAGATGCTTCCGGTGTGAGTCATGGTTTCGTTGCATAGACACTTTATAGTACATGGTCATGGTGTGACAGTGTTGTATTAGTGAACGAAGTGATCCTGCCAAGCTGTTGACGTTAGTAATCAGCAAGGATGGGTTTTGTTGGGGGCGACCTTAGCATTGGCAGCGGACTGGAGCCTTTTTGTCACTCGTCAGCTCTCAAAGCACCTTTTGCTTAAAAAAAAAACACTATACTTTAAGGGAGTGGTTTCTTAACTGCAGCCAGAAAAGCAGACGGAGGCCGCGCGCTTTCCGCAAGTATGATTTTGAGCGTCACAGGTAATTAACAACCAACAGTAATCGGGACTCGACCAGCGAGACTCCATATCACCGAGAGTGGAGATAGTTGGTGTAACATTCTTAAACACAGCGCTTTTTGGACATATACGTGTTACTCCGACAAATCATGCAGTTGGTATTCAACGCTTTCCCGTCTACTCGCTTGACATTTGTTCGCTCTGCTGTGTTGAAGAACAGTGAGACTCCATTAAACCCCCGTGTATAGCGCCCTCCAAGATGAAAAGAAAAAGGCAGAAGGAGAAGTAAAGGAGCTCGCTCACTCGAGGCGCATCCTGTGGATCGCAGAAAGTTCGTCCATACATATTTATTGCCCCTTCGATCTTTCACTTATCTCTTTTCACAAGCCAGCATTGTTTCAGTCTGTAATTTCAAGTGATGGTTTGAACACTGAAGTCGACATCCCCACGCCTGTGCGCAAACTAAGCTGGAAATAGCGTGGCGTCCACTCCGCCAGTGTTTTTAGCCCTGCAGCTCTGTATTTTGCAAGAAGGCGAAAAACCGAGCCGTGGACGGAGCGCGCCTTGCACGGCGCGGAGTTGGCGCCTCCTAGCAAGCCCACGGAGCGACCAAATCGTGGAGGCAACGCGACGTTGGACCGTCTTTCATGATGGATGATGCTGTAATGAGCGCCGTGCAGCAAAGGCTGCCGTGAAAAGAAGGAAAGCTTGCCCTGCTGGGCTCTGCCGCATATGCACGCGTTTCGCTATAGAGGTGACAGTGTGCGACACGCGAAGAGCACAGACCTGTCAACCGGCGACACTTTGTTGCCTACAGTAGCGGAGTTTGGCCGGAAGAGTAGTGAGGGGCAGGAAAAGCTGAGGAAAACTATGACCTCGTCAGAGTGGTGCATTCTAGAGTTGCGTTGTTTAAATATGTACGCTCCTCGCTTCACGCTTACAATACATATGCTGCGCAACGAATAGGACAAGCGTTCTAGTTGCCAACTGATGACCAATGTGACTGTAGCGGGCGCAGGTCAGGGTTAATTGGAGTTTTCTGGGAGAAACGTTTGCCCTGCTGTGGACGCAGTTAGGAAGATGATGACGGCGATGATGACAATGGCCAAGAATTCGAAGCTGTACCTAAACAACCTCTCACTCGGAACCTCCTTCGCTCGCTCGCTCACTTGCCACACGATACTAACTCGTCACTGCTGTAGTCTGCGGTCACTCACTGCGATACAAGCCATTACCCTCAGTAAATTCCTTGGTTTGTTACAATTATTTCAGTTCATGCTACAAGCTCGCTTATTCAATAACCCCTCTACAACCACAGTAAAACCCACCGGTGACCCGATGTTTCTATGCCTTCCACTGTGCAGCATTAAGCAATGAAGGAGTGTATTTAGGTCATGAGGTACCGATAAACGCTGTATAGAAGAAGCAAGGCGCCCTCTCAGGTAATCATAACAAGAATAAGCGTCTTTTATTTAGCTATCGCAGGAGTTTTTCTGTGCACAGCCAGCCGCGTGGGTTAGGCTATCTCAATCATGGTCAGCGGCATGGTAATTGACTCTTAGGCATTGTAATAAAACTCCTCCGATCCGATTAAACGATTCCCGCAAGGCTAAGTGATTCCGACGGACTACTGTAATTTGGGGATCCCACGCTGGCCCGCCTCCCAAGATATATCAGCGTCTAAATCTGCTACCTGCAACTTACGCCTCATTCAGTCCGTCCGCACGCGGAGCCGTTGTTGCGCCCGCCTCTGCATCGACTCGGGCTTCTACCGAAAGATCATGAACCCGACCTGTCATGTGGAACGATGGCCAGACAGGCGTCCAACAGCCCGATGTACGAGAGGCAGAAACTGGGAATGTCGTCTCGAAATCGGAAGGAAAAGGCGGCCATGCAATATCACCGGCTCACAAGGATAGCCATGCTAGTTATGCTAATCGGCGGCTTTCGACCGTTCAGCGCAGGCAGCTGTTGCGCTAGGACAAGGCCGAACCTTACAGCCATAAAAAAACAATGACCCTTCGTTTATATATCGCTCTTCCAGCTATCAGCGGGGCTGCTTACATGCTGTGTACTCAGTCCACACGCGTTCACACGCGTCGATAATGCAAGATACGCAACCAGAGGCAAACATAGTGGTCCCGACAATGCCCGCAGTGCACAGCATCCATCCGCGCGCAATATACCGTGAAAAGTAAAGGTACAAAAGAATGAAAACACGCTGGACCGCATGTGTAATCACCGTTCGCAGTTGCATAAGCATGCAATGGTGCAGTGTGGCAGGAATTAACTGCACTCTGTGAGAGCAATCACGTACAAGCGCAAAAATCATGGACGCAGACCGACTTGGACTACAAGAGCGCTCGCCCAAAGGTCTCTGCTCTCTGAGAGGACAGGATCCTAATGGGAACGAACCTGAGACGCGTAAGTAGAGAAGGATCATAGTTGGGTGGGTACACGGCGGCTGTGAGGCGCAGCGTGCTAATTGGGGCCTGAGTGGACGTCCAAAATTGATCCCGCTCCTGTGTCCGCAAGATAATCCGAAAATGATGCTTCGTTGGCGAATCGTGCACCGTGCGTAATTAATTTTCCTGACCGAGATTAGTAAGGTGATGCCGTCACACTACTGAAACGGCAAGAGGTCTCAAGCACTGCCTCTCGTGCGATTGCTGAGATAAGAGCTGGCACAGGTGTCAGCACTCTACCCACCAGTGCGTCCAGTAAAGAGTCGTTTTCGGCCCATTGAGAGGTCTCCAGAAAAGTATACAGATAGGGAAGGTCCCCTGTTTTACATGACTGTTTTTGATGCTGCTCATGCTCATCTCTGACTGCTGTTAGGGGTCAAACGTCTCTTCTTCAAATAAATTTCCTTGAGCGTGAGTAGCACGGTCTTTACATGAGTGCGCTTAGAGGAAATGCCAGATGTTGGTACAGTGCGAAGACATAAGTGTGAGCTGTACTCACAATTCTTAAGTTGTTTGCGCCATCACACAGCTAGTTTGCTCAAATAGCCCGCGTCTTTCTTATTTTTTTTTTCTAGCACTAGGTTTGTCAATGAAGCCATCCAGCATTGCTGGCCGCCGCAAGAGGAAATCAGGGGATATTAGGGTGCCGGGAATCATTGCGCCCCAGCCTTCTGCGGCCATGTGATGTTGAGATATCAGAACCTCAAGTTATACAATGGAAGCCACTAATCACGTGCGCGCAGCCAACTCCATCTGCTTGCAACTATAGCCTGTAGCTACATGGCTTTGTGGCATCACGTGGCTGCCGCAGCAGGCGGACGGATGTGAAAGCATTGCAGGCCGCATTTCGCAAGGATGCTATAGCTGATGTCTCACTGAAGCCCACTTGTCAAAATCGCTTTACCGTCTTGTTGCGGAAAAACGCTGAAATCGGCGACTGAAAGTAATCTTTTCATTCCTTTTTTTATTATAGGATTTGCCCGTCGAGCTAACACTGCACGCACTGGCGACAACTGTCCTTACTCGTCAAGTTGAATTCGGCCAAGCAGGCACGGCCACAAAAGTCTTTCCTCCATTCTTTCACTTTTCACGCCCCAACCGTCTTTTCTAACCTAACCTAGAGTTGCGCGCAAGCAGCGCTTCTATAAATGACTCCCACGGCACTACAACACTCTCTGGTAACTGCAACTTTAGCGGATCACATACATGGGCAAGCCTTGTACCATCTTTGACGCCTTCGTTTGCACCCCTCGGAGTCAGTGGAGCCGCGTCCGCCGGAATGCAAACACGATGACGATCGCGGTAGCGCCTGAAGCCGCGCTGGCATCGGGACCCGCGAGGGTAAGAGTGGTGGCGCACGCTTGTCCCATATTTGGCCCAACGCCCCTCTACGTCTCGAAAGGTCTTAGAAGTATAGTAGACAGCTCTTTGTTCTTGAGAAGCGCAGGACGACGTAAACGCGTGTCCAGCGTGCGGCTTTCCTCAACTGTTTCGTTTTTAATTATTCTCTCTGCATTGAACTTATGCCCGTCCTTCTTTGCGCATCCCGCTTTAAACTGCCGCCGCCGTCCTACAAGCGGCGTCGCGCGGTAGACATGCCGGAGAAGACCGAATTTTTCACCGAGACTCGAACAAGGTCCCCCCCCCCCCCCCCATTCCCCGTTTCCCAAAAATGCAGGTAGATAGCCAGAGCTTTTCAGGGACAAATTATGCGTGTTCAATCACACGCTGTTTTCCGAGTTTGGAAGCGTGTGAGAGGATTACAAATTGTCGACAGTGATCAACATCTGGCAGGGTTGAATCAAATTCTAATCTAGAGACAGGGTCTTCGATAGCCAGCTTACATTTCGTCGGAGGACACCTGCCATAGGTGAGCCTTTCGGAATTTCCGTTCTGCCCGACGAAACGGCCCGCTCTGTTATGCTTTCTGGTGTGCACCTCGACCTTAGTAGTCACTTTAAAACTATAGTTTCGACAGACGTACAATATCGACGTGGTTGACCCCCCCCCCCATGACAAAAAAGGTACATGAGCCGCACATTCTCGCGTACTGGCGAAGAAACGAAAGTGCATCCCAAGTTTTATGTTTGCTTCGGTATCTGGGATGCATCTTCTGGAGTTTGTACACAGGTATATCACAATTCAGAATATTGTGTAGAACGGCACATACGGGTTCCGGTGTTACGAAGCCATTTGTTCCTGCGGCTCCCGTTACACCCAAACTTATACGCTCCCGCATACACACAATCATTGGCTCACCATCAGTTGCAAGATGCAGGAATCGAACTATACCATATGGGTATAATACATTATTCTTGTCGCGTGCCGGAAATCCTATCCAATGCCTCACGATACCCAGCTGTAGAAAGAAATAGGCAGAGACGGAAAGAGAGAGGGATAATAAAGAAAGGGTGAAAGTGAAACGTAAGGAAAACAGCGCAGTGGTAAATTACCCGCACCTTCAAAACCGCTTGAGCGTGAGGGTTACCCTGACGACAGACAGCACCCCGTTAGTGTTCATAGGAGGCGCTGAGGTACACATTTTGTGTATGTACACGAAGATACGCGCACGACACTTCTGTTGCTCAGCCTTTCTGTGTAATCAATTATCTATGACGGAGAAAGAGATGTTGCCCCTATAGGCTGCACTTGCCACATACACCGCGGGAGAGGGATCGAATGGCCAGACCAAGTTCTGGCGCCAGGACTGGCAAAGCATCAAATACCACACAAGTGGGCACCATGCCTCTATGTGACAATACTATAGAGCCTGCGTGTTTGTGGTGCAGGCATTCCGCACCCCAGGCTCCCGGACAGCCAAAAACGTGAGTAGGAGTCTGCAATCCCAAAGGGCCACCTCCTCCTGTCCTCAACGCTTCGTCTCTCCCGTCATCCAGCGTGCGTACATACGCGCTGGGGTCAGCCATTAGGCGCGCCCTTGCTGCCTGCCGTGACCTCCGGTGGACGCCGTTCGATTGCTCAATTAGAGTTCGCCTCGCGCGTGCCCGGCGAGAGTAAGGTCCTTTCAATAGCCTGTCACGGCAGGTGCTGGATACAAGGCGGCTCCCATGTCCGTACTACGCAAAGGACACTGCACTCTTTACAACGAACCCTTCACTGTTCCCCTATGCGACTTTGTTCGTGTCGTCGTTGAAGGTACCGTCCGGACGCAATTTCAAATTCCTTTATGCATAGGCCGCACGTGTTCTGCTTTTGGAGAAGTGAACGCTTGCGATGGGAGGCGACTAGACTCGTCGATGGTCCACAGCTAAATTGGATCTGTTCCGCGCTATAGGCTTAATAAGCACATTGTGCCGTACTAAGCACATTAACATGACTTCCTTAGAATCGTGACGCCGACAGTTCGATGCCGAAGGGACACTACCAACGAGTAATGCGATTTGCATGACAATTCGCCACTACGCACAGGAGGGGCCAGAAGTCTTCAGGCCACTGGGTAGGTTTGTCAGCCTTGTAAAGGGGGCATTTACAATAGCCCCAAAGCTCTAAATTTGTGGAAGGTGCGGAGGACTGCCATTCTCGACTCGAAAGATACTAGCTACCTTCAGCTTCATAGGCGCCTGAAGTGGATGATTACATTACTCAAGAGCACGGCAAGAGGACTTGAGACTTTTGACAAACCTTGCGCATGGGTCAACACCACTATATTCTTCCTCTGGTTTCAAAACGATTGCCATGTCAGAAATTACAAGCGTAGTGGACATTTGCTGCGCGTGGATCAGCTCCTGGTGGCCAGCGCAAGACAGGGATTGGTGGGATCACTGGAAAGAGCTTTTGTGCTAAGGTAAACTTAATTCGGGCGACTAAAATTGTGATGAGCCCAATTTTACAGCCACAAACTAATTGAAACGTATACTCACTACTGAGGATAAGCATCCAAAAAGATTTCCTTACCTGCTCCTTACCACAATTGCCATCTTTCTCATATACATTTTGAAAATGTTTTTACTTTTGATAAGCGCACCGCAGCGTTCCGCTACATGATGAATGTGGTGCACAGAATTCTTGGACTATAGAATGCGTAGGTAGCATGCATTCCTTTGATTTCCTTTGATTTGACAGTTTGATTCCGGAGGGACACTTCCAATGCGCAATGAGATTTGCACGATAATACGCCTTGGTAGGCTACAGGTCTCCTCGATTTGGCTACACTTTCTACACTAGTGTAGGCAGTGCTACACTCGCGTACTCGATTTGTTAGTGTAGCCGGCGCCACCTGCACTTCGGCACTCGATTTGGCCAAGCGCTACACGAGTTCTACACTTCTACACTACGAGTTCGGCGAGTGCACTTCGTGTAAAGCCATGGCCGTAGCAGACGTTTCCGCAGCCATGCTCGTCTTGATCGACGGCGTCGAGACACGGGTATACGCCGTGCTTGACGAGCATGGCACGCATATGAAAAACGACGATGGGTTCCTTTATGAGACGGAAGGTGAGTACTGATATTGGTTAAGCACGTGGGCTATGTCGCCGTTTGTGACGTGCTGCAAGTTATTTTATTTTCCTAGGCGGCCTTCGCATCAGCGTGCTACGTGTAGAGGAACCCATGCGCAACACACCTCCACCGACGGTACCGGCTGCCGTTGAGGACAGCAGTCGGGGCGCGCCGTCGCCTCTTTGGCAGATCACGCCGCCGCCAGTCTGTCAGCCCACGCCGTCGCCAGGGCCGTCATGTTATTCGCCGCCACCGTCCGGCGGCGGCGAACGCGATGCGTGGAACGAAAGAAAATCAAGATTTTTGATTACTAAATATAAAGAAGCCAAGGACAACATTGGCAGAAAGGGTGGCCTTAGGTAAGTCGCAGCGTGTGAAATGCCGTAATGACACGTGCTTATGCGTCAGATAGCGCATATGTCTGATTTCTGCAACGCATCATTGGCGCACTTTGTGTCGTTAACCTTTCTGACTTTGTTGCTTAAGTTTAGAGCTCACAATGTTTTCTCAGCCGTAAGCTATGGCTCGGCGTACTGGCAATGGGTATGTTTACTGTCTACTTCCAGAAGCACATAATTCATTGTTCATTGTTATTAAAAGTTACACAAAAGCATACAGGTCCATGGTATAAGCTTGGAACGTGCTGTAACTGATGCTACATCCTATAAGCTTGGAACATGCTGTATCTGATGGTATCCTTATACAAAAACTTAACAGTAGGGTACTAGCGCTTGGAAAAATCTTGTTTTCTCAGGACAAAAAAGGCCATGTGGGAGAAGCTTACGGACCAAATCAACAGTGAATTTGGCTGCCACCTGACGCCACTGCAGGTGGAAAATAAATGGAAAACAATGGAGAGGGCATATAAGAAATCAAAAGCAAAAAATGGCTCGTCTGGACATTCGCGAGCAGCCTGCTTGTACGAACGGTATGGACAGCAGACATTTCAGTTGTTTGTTCAAGTAGCTATCCTCAGAAAATGATCTTTGACGTTTTTTTTTTTTTACAGGGAACTCTCCGAGGTGCTAGAAAGAGAGCACCACATTACTCCTGTGGCATTGCTTGCACCAGGAAGAATAGTTGCGTAAGTTTACAATTAAACACTTAATTTTTTTTTGGATGAAATATTTTAATATTGTGCCATCTTATTATGTTCACATAATGTTAACTGGCATGTTTTAGTTGTGGCTGTAATTTGCTTTCGCATGCTTGCATGCATATGTCTCTGTCGTGGAGGCCTGTACAGAGAAACCACCTTGACTAATTAATGCTTAATATTCTACAATTCACGTATATAAGACCTTCTTGGATCTGAAATTAAGTTTCCACTTCTTTTTGTAGTGACCTCTCTGGCTCTTAAATACGCTATGTGTGCTGCTCTGCTTGCAGGAATAGCGAGAAACCAAGCTACCCAACAGCAAATTTCTCTGCCACTCCTTTTGCATAGTTATAGCATGGAACGAACAATTTGTTATGTTGAAATTAATGAAACTTTATTAATGAAAGTAATAGGGAAGAAGAGAACATGTTGCCCAACAATGGGCCTGCTGATGAAGACGACGAGCCCCCTACGCCCTCCCGCAGCACCGAAGCAACGCCAGCTAGGCGACGTAGCCGGCAAGATAAAACAGCAATTGGCGGCCTCATAAAGGTGCTGCAAGAAGCGATGGCCGAGAAGAAGCAGCAGCATGAGGAGAAAATGCGTCTCCTGGAGCGCCTGGTGAAAGCCGTTGAGGCAAAAAATAAATGAACATCGAGTTCAAGTTTGCATTGCTCCTATGTGCATTCTTTTTCGGTCAGCACTGGTGCTGGGCTATTAGCTTCCTTCGGCTTTCACAATGTCCAGCATTTGCGTCACTCTCGCTGGGCTCTTCATTATTACCAACGTCATCATGAGCAGGCAGGTCTGCAAGGTCTGCAATGAAGTCCCTCTCAGAATTACACATGTTATGAAGTACACACGCTCCCATGACTATACGACAACACTGCATGATTGTCTTTGCATCGACAAGGTATAATCGTCTGAAACGTTGCTTCAGAAGCCCGAAGGTGTTCTCAATGGCAACTCTCTGTTGGCTGTGAAACTTGTTGAATCTTTTCTTCCATGCTGGAAAGCTTGAGCCATTGTCCTTGTATGGCGTTAAAAGCCAAGGCAGAAGGGGATACGCGGAATCTCCGAGTATATAAGAGTCGCCGCATTTGGCCGCAGCTTCCTCAAAGAATGTGCTTTCCCGCAAAACTCTAGCATCGTGTGCTGAACCGGGGAATCCAATAAATACATCCAGAAACTTGTTTTGGTCGTTGCATACACCTTGAAGTATTATCGAAAGAAACTTCTTCCTATTCATATATGATGCAGTTGATTCCTCAGGCTTCAGAATTTCGACATGACAGCCATCGATACATCCGACGGTATTGCGGGGACCTTTCTCCCTGCTTTTCGACAGGAAGGCCGTTTTACTGCGGGCTATGTCGGCAGCGCTTGGCCAGCATATTACCTCTTCGCTGATTGAGTGCAGAAAATTTAGCACCCTTTGTGTGCACAGCACAACCGATGACTCGGATACGTCGAATCTATCGGCAACTGAATACATACTTGTTTGAGCTCCAAGGTAGCACAATGTAATCAAGCAACTTTTCTCTGCTGTGATCTGAGGACGACCCGAAACACATTTAGGATAATACGGTGATAGTCGAAACCACTTGCACAAGCCCTCAAAGGTTTCACGCGAAAGTCTAAACAGATTCTTAAATTCAAAGTCGAAATACTTTGTTGTCACCAGTTCGAAGTAGCCGTTCACTCGATGACGCTCGACCCGCGCCACTTTGCACAAGGCAACATTAAGGGTAGTGTTAAATTCGTCATCACTGTCCGAGTCAACGAGCTCCATTGCCGCTGCCACCAGATGCTCCATTTTCCACACCGCACAGGTTTACCACCAAAACAAAACGCTGCGCACATGTCAAATGCGTGGAGGAATGGCCGCAGCAGACGAAGGCTTGCACACTCCTGCACTTTCACACTCGATTTGGCCGCTACACTGAGAGCGCTAGTGTCAAGCTACACTTACACTTTCAGAACTAGCGCTACACTTGCACGGAACTTTTTTGAACCGGTGTAGAAAGTGTAGCCAAATCGAGGACACCTTACATTAATTTACAATGATTCTAGACTCGCTAGGAATTACTAGGAAGAGAGTCTAGACTCAGTAAGCGCTGCATTGTTTCTTCCGGTTTACTACCTAAATCACAATGATGAAGTGCCTTTCAGCTACACTGTTGTAGATTTTTCGAGAACGGCGACACTGTGAGATCTATCGGCTTAAAGTTTCCGTGTTTGATATGTTCGTCAACTGCAAAACGCGAGATTTGACCACCGCGGTAACACTGAGACACTACGCAAGAATTAAAGGAGCAAAAAACTGTATTGCTGCTTTGCTTGTTAAATTAAACCAACCTTATCACCCTCAGCGCTCCGGAGTTAATAAAACTTTATCTGAATTCGGGTTCAGACCGCTCAGCAGCAAAAGACGCAGCCTACATTGTGCAGCTAGAACAGTACAGAGTCATCGTACCCCAGAGCAGTCTCGCGTCCTCTCTGTATTTAATTCCTGCGAGGTTTATGCTGGTAGGCCACACCCAGCGTTTTGCGCGTGTCTTGAATCTCCTTTTTACTTGCGGGAAGTGAAGGCTATACATCTGCGACAACTTGGTGATTGAGACTGCTACGTAGAAGGTTCTTCCACCTCATTAAACTGACGTACACGACGACGGTAGTATAAGCCTTGCGCCTTTGACGCGGCCAGGTCGGAGCAGCGCACAACAACTTCTACGAGGACTGGAAGCGTAAACGTCAAGCAAGAATCTACGATCTCGGCAGCGCAGCAGTTAAATTTACGCTCGTGGAGCTTTGCAAACGAGAGTGCCAGCCGCCACGCTGCCAAACCGCGAGGAAAGGATCGCATTTTTACGGCATTCTTTCAAACACTTCCACAGGCAACAGTTCCTGAATGGTTCTGTTCCTGGTTTTACTCTTATTTTTTTCAGGGTACTTTCCGTGGAAAACTGCGTACCCCAAAAGTTTCTGCGGTCTCTCTTAGCATAGGTTCTTTTCGCAAATACTCAAAGAGTTGGCTTAGCGAACGGATTTATCATCTACACAGTTTGGAAACGTGTCCGGCTTAGAAATGCGGTTTGCGAGTTTCTGAACGCTTTTCGTAGGGACTGGGGGCATTCCCGTGAGAATGTAGCAGTCGTAGAACTGCGCTGGGCCGGTCCTTCGTTGAAATCCTATCACAGACATCCTAGGAGAATCGAGGAATCTTGGGGTAGGAAGGGCCTCTCGTTTTTTCGGTTTTGCGGGTTCTTTTTAGGCGCGTATTTCTTGGATCCTCAGGGAATGAGAACTGCGTACGCGCTGAAGGTGAACAACCTCCGGACGCAAAGGGCGCGACGCCAGCCTTGGACCTCTTAACTTCGGGCTAAAAGGACCCCTTTGCTTCCATTTGTAGAACAGCCCGTGTATGTCTATGGCTTGTACATTCGTGGGCGTGTGTCTAGAGTGTTTGAAGTTGGCGCAAATAAAACTGTCGCAAAGCTGATATTTACGAGCCCTTGTTCGTTCATTTCAGAATAGCCTGCTCCCTTTACTGGCTCATTAAGAGTACCGGTTTTCGGAGAGAAAACATTCGTTATAACAAAATAACGATTCGCTTAAACGGATGCTCTTTGCGACCCTCTGATTGTGACATTGGATGTGTGGGGCATTCCTCACAAAAAAAAAATACAAAAATTATACATCCAATGTTCGAGCTGTGCAGTCAATCAAATGGAGGGGGCCAAGGTAAAAGCCGCTATTTTGCAGCTTGAGTGGTCCCCGGTCCCCTTTACATATTGGCTGACCGATGGAATAGAAATAATTTGAGAAACACATGAAACAACATGGTTAAGGTACACCAGGGTGATATAAACGATAATTTTCACAAGAGAGACGAGCTCCGATGGTGTGAAGGTTTGAATTTCAATGCCGATACTCAAGAATTTACAAGGTGTTTACGGTCACTTTATGGCCATAACTTATTCTTCAAAGCAGAAGATACCATTTTTCATCAGCGTACATCATATTTTGGTGTAGTCTGTTTTAAGTTTGATTACTTTGCTGGTATCTTTTTGGGAGAAGTAGTAGGCATGCAAAAGTTTTCTCTTGTAAAGATGAATATTCGGTATGTCAATTGCATGTTTTCCACGGCATGCATCGTACTCAACAATTCTGGACAAAAGCATTTCTGAAAGGCAAAGAGTTTATGAGTGCAATTTTTTATATATTGTACGATTTCATTATAACGATCAATATATCCGCATATTAACTATATTGCTGTTGTAAAAAGCATTCTCCACGGGTTCTCTATGGCAGTCTTAACTGCTCCATGTGAGCGACGGAAACAGTATAAACAGAAAGATTTTGCTACATATTGGAAGAATGAACTATTACCTTCAGTACTTCTATACCAGTACCTTACAGTTTTTCAATATTCAAAATTTTTGTCCAGAAATGTTGGTCATGTTCGTTTTGTTTGCCTCAATAGTATTTTAGAGACATTAGAAATTGACAGTATGCCCCGTACAAGTAAGCAGTAGTTAGCATGAGAGTCAAACAGTGCATTATAAGTGATCAGTTTGGCTGACCAAGCTTGAGAAGGTACCGCTTGCTGTTTAGTATAAATTTTACACGGTTAATTAGTTCTGAAGTATAAAATCCATGTGAGCATCCTATTGCAATATGTCGCTAAAAAGTACAGCAAGTGCTTTAACCGAGTCAGCAACCTGTACATCTTCTGAGTTAAATAATATCTTGTGGGTGAGTGGAGCACACGTACGCCTTGTTTCAAAGATGACTGCTTGTGTTTTTTGTTTAGCTGACTGTTAAAACGTTGTCGTGGCTCCATTTTGATAGATGGGTTTGGAAATTGTTTGCCACGCTAATTGGGGTTCTATAGGAATTTAATGGCAAAAAACCCCTAGTATAGCCTGCATAGATAATGAATCTCGCTTCTCGGTGGATAAGAACAGTGTCGTTTATGCATATGTTGAAGTCCGATAGCTACACTCACGGATATTGGCGTTTACACAGTGGCGTCTTGGAACAAGTGACAAATCAGCAGGTAGGTGACAAAGTTCGAGCCTGTCGGCACACCTTTTGTCAAAAGTTTACAGCCTAGGAGGATTGCTCGTGGGTCACGCCGCATGGATCTTTCCAAATCTTTCGAAGGTAAAAAGAACTCTGCCCCCCCCCCCCCCCCCCCCCCCCATTCTCCGAAGACTAGGATGCTTCAAGAGTCCCAGTACATGGCATTGAAGCAAATCTGTCTGAGCTCAAAACATTCGGCAAATGCTGTCCATCCGCTGAGGTACTTATCTGTCACACGAACCTTAGATATAAGAAAGTCAGTGTAGACGAACGCATGGTTCACCGCACTTGGATTTGAGTCAAATTGTCTGACTGCAAGCAGCGTTTATCTCCGATTTTCCATACATTCTGAAGCCATACCTTGCAGCTACGAAGATTTAATAACAAGGAATCAGAACAGTTAAATGTGACTTGTAACTGCGCTATACAGAAACAAGGTCTAGCAGAAACTGGGCAGAGAGTTTACCGTGCGGGACGTTTCCTGGTTTAACAGTTTCGTCCATCCAGGCACTTCAGCGTATCCGAATTACATTCGGTTTACGACGGTTGTTTAAGCATTTCGCTTGCGAAACTATGAAGCTGCCTTAAACATACATCGCCCTCATTGCGTCGTCAACTTATGGTGTGCACGCACGCACGCACGCACGCACGCACCCACACAAAAGCAAATACAAAAACACGTACAAAAACGCGCACATGCAAACAATGCGAGCTTAGTTTGATTGTACGCTTATTATGATCATGATTTGAAAAAATCGTTCCAAATTATCTATACCTGCTCAGTATAGCACACTGTGTCTAAATCGCAAATCCCCTATTGCTCTAAACTGCGCAGCAGCCCATCGCAGAAGTCGGGAGATACAGGCTGTTTGTGCTCGCGCTTCTGAATTTAACAGCGGCCCCCCACTGTCAAGTGGTTATGCGCTATCCTCAACTCTCTTAAAGCGCATGATGTCGCACGGCTCCATAAATAACACCTACTTCGCAGTTTCGGGTGAAGCAATCGCAGCGCCAGAAGCCTGCCGCGGTGAGCACAATTCGACCACGACAAGCAAAAATTCGCAGTCGTACGAAAGCCTTACATGCTATGTATAGGAGTACATATAGAGAAGCGGAACCCATTGAAGCATACCAGGGTGCTGTGTGGAGAATAAAGGGAAGATTAGGGGGTTAGTGTTGAGAGGCGTAAACTCTCACCCCCTGCATGATGACTGGCCTCTGATTTTCGGTTGCTTCGGCCGGCCCGTTTTAATCGCATATCGCACCACCACACGTGCAAGCCCTAAAACAACCAATCTGATCGCAGCTGCACTTATGGAGGAAGGAAATATGACTGCAATCATCGAGGCAAAAGCGTTGTTAGAACAGAGGCTCTTCTTTCCGCCTCCAGGTGTCGCTATAAGTTGGGCAACCAACCTTTGCATTCGGCGTTCGCTACATGGCATTTTTTTTTTACTGCAGGTGCCAGAATACCAATCGGGAGGGCGTGGCATGTGGCTGAAGCCCAATTTCTTCAGGAGCTTCCAAATTCACGCACCTGCACTCATGCTCCGGATGCCGGGTATACCCATCTCAGTTCTTTCTCTTTTCTCCTTCTAAACTCACTGCATCAACGTTTCCCATTATTTGCATATCAGGACTTTATCTATCCCAGGCTACCGAGCATTTTGTAATCTGCACAGGAAATTGAAGGTGTGGTGGCCGGTGTTTAGCTTGGCGTAGCGACATACATCCATGCATGCCCGGGTGTGTACCAGCCCGTGTGAGTTCCCGGGGAAAACCCTCAGTTTGTACAGCAAACACGCGACTAGTGTGACAGCACCGATGAAACATTTGTTATATTACTTCGGAGTTGGCAGGGGGCTGGAGCAGCGGATTTCATCGCATTATATGCTACCAGAACGGCATATTTCCAGACCGGTTTGAGGTCAGAAAGGAAGACACAACAGGCAGTTGTCAGCTATCAGGCCTCGCTGCATCCTAGCCTGATACAGGGTTGGTCAAAAGTTCCTAGGCCACAGGGACTGCTTTTCGTCTTTATATCCTGGCATTTCAGATGCCAATGAAGCTGTAAAGGTTGTAAGAGGCTAGAACGGTGTTTCTTCTACCCTCTACAGATAATTTGATCTTCGCAGGTGTCCATACTGCTCAAAAGCAGACCCTGTGATCTAGGAACTTTTGACCGACCCTGTACATATATAAAGCGGAAAATTTGTTTCTCTTCTTCGTTCGTTTGCCTCACCAGCTATGCAAGATGAAATATAGCAAAACGGAGCAGCCAGCGAAAGGTGCTTCTCTTTCCAAAAGATCGCAAGAATCTTGCCTTCGCTCACAAAAATAAAGAAGCAGAATTCAGTTGTAAATGGCGGGGTGTATATGCCCCGAAGCGACACGCAGCATGACGCGGCAGCGTGGTTAAGGATCTTTACGCCACCTGCTGTTCTCTAAAGTGCGTTGACACCGAACAACACACGTGCTTCTCATGAATTTCGCCTCCTTCGAAATGAGGCTCGTGACAAAATGAGGCTCGTGAAATTCCATCTCGTGACTTTAAGATCAGTACCCGGACGCCAAAGCTACCCAGTCGTCGATGAGAGCAAAGAAACAAAAGCGTTACCAGTATGACCTCAGCGCCGTCACATGATACTCGTTATAGCGCGCCTGGCCCAAATTTCTATTTTTGTTTTCAGAACGCCCGCTCGCCGAAGCAAGGCCCACTCTTTGTGACAAGAAACGCCGTTATCTGTTCGTGGCACGCGCTCCTAAAGCACCGCTTCCGCGTGAAAACCGACAATACGCCAGTACATGCGGGAAGCTTTGCGACGATCTCGTATTCTCTCCGCTTTTAGCGCATCACAAAAAAAAAAGGATAGCCCTACCTGTACATAGCCCGCTCGATCAGCAATAACGCACGCGATGGGAATCTCGTAAACCTCGTTTGCTGGGCGCGTGTAACCCAGATAACGGTGTACACAAGACCGGACCGGAGCGGTCTGGGCGGGGCCATCTCCTCCCTGGCTATAGCGCTCTTGTTTGCTGTATGCATCGGCTAGCGTGGCTTCGGCGTCTGCACCTCGGTATCATCATTTAGATGGCTGAAGATGCCGAGGTCTATTTGAACACCACACAGAAAAGATCGCAAAAACAAATCTGGCGTTCGATATATATGCGCCCAACGCCTTCGACTGTGCTGCGATGTGCAAAGATGCAGCTCGTGTTTTTCACCTAGGATGCACCAGGAGCTCACCTCTGACACAACCCATTTAATTTCGTTTTCTTAGTGCCACATAATTAGGTGTCGTAAAGAGTTTTACAGTCAACTTTTATGAGCTTTGCATCGCATTGGCCCTGTTTCCTGCAAGACCCCGCCTCCAACTTCGTGAAGCTTGAACGAATCGATGCTGCGGGTTTTTCTTATTTTAAGTTTTGCAGTGGAGACGAGTCAATACTTTTAACGCGTTCCACAACGGAGCAACAGACTCGTGTGTTTGGTATTGAGCAAGAATTCGACACGCGGTGCATTTCATTCGAGTGCATCCAAGCCTGCTTCTCGCGCTTGGCCTCCTCCGCGGAAAAAAAAAAAACGAACGCGAAAGGAAGTCCTCTACAAGATGCACAGCATCGATGAAGGACTTGAGTACAAATATATCTCCTTCATGCGATGGCTCCACGTTTTAAATGTGAACTCAATGCCATCCAATTCTCGTACACAAGGCCACAAATGTGGACGCTATAAAAAGTGTGCTCAAATGAGAAAAACCCTGATCATTTCTCTTTTCGTTTTCACATCAACGCGATCTTCTGATTACGTTTCGTACATTTAATCATTTTTCCTCTCAGAAACTTATTTAGCGCCTCTAGGAGCCTCAAGAAAACGCATCCAATTGAACGGGAAGGAATTTGTCTCGTTATAAATAAATACCCCATAGATGCCGGCAGGCAAGACTCTGATACAGACCCGCGTTGAAGGTACTGTTGGATTTATCAGAGACATCAGCACTGCGCTACCAGTCGTGACTGTTGCTGTACACTCCGTAACGATTTGTTAATGCAGTGGGAGGAATTTTCAGGGCCCTTGGGGGACGGCCGCCTTTTCTGTATGCAAAGGCACTGCGTGCGAAGACACTGTTCACCTTTCACAGGGACGCATAGCTAATTTTTAATTCCTATGAGACTTCTTTTTGTTTGTGCCACGTGCCGCTCTTGTCATCCTTCATTCCTAATCGTTTCCACGTGAAGTAGCGCGTCAGGTGAACAGCCTTCTGGCTCTCATCTCCAGCAGTATTAGAGAGAGGACTCCTTTTCCCCTTTTCAGTTGTGCGAGAACGTTTCTTTGTCCTATAATGTTTTTTTATCCTTCTATATCATCGCCTCAGTACGGCAACCAGAAATAGCTCTGGTTACCCATAGGGTCTTTAGTTAGATCCGCTAGTTAGCTCCGTACAGTTATCTCTATCTCTGCCATCCCCTCTAGGACCCTTGCCTGTCCCACTGACGTGCTTCTGCCGGGAGTTGGTCCAACCCGTAAAGAAAGCAAGATGCTTGCACAAACACGGACTAAAAATGGACGCCCCTGTGAGCGCTTTTCGGGCCGGCTGCAGCATATACGGACCCTTCTACGACCGTGTGTGCAGTTAGGCGCTACTGCAACCGGTTTGGCAAAAAAAGGCCTGCTTTAGTTCAGCGTCCAGCCTCTGCCGCCGTACCCAGCACGGCTCATCCGATAGCCGCGAAGCGCCCGCTGACCTCGCTTCATATAACGGCATCGCGACGCCACCTAAACTAAAAGAGTAAAAAGCATGTGTGCTTTAAGAACGCAGCTCCTTGCTTGTTCGACGCCGCTGCTTCACAGGAAAGAAGTCACTCGCTGCTCAAGTGTGAACTTGAGCGATATGACTATTCCCCTCGTTCCCACCCAGAATGCATAGTCACTAATGCATTAATTGGTACTTTTTCCGAGTAAACGGCCCCGACTTCGTAATAATAGAGTGGGGTCCCGCTTATTCGGTAACGTTTAATTCGACCTTCCGGTTTGTACGAGCTAGTGGTTCGGTCCCGTTAGCATCGTGCCCATTGAAAAGAATCCCATTTATTCAAGGCCGCCGAGGTGGCTCAGTGGTTATAGCGCTCGGTTCGATCCCAGCCGCGGCGGTCGCATTTCGACGGAGGCGAAATTCTAGAGGCCCTTGTTCTGTGGGATGTCAGTGCACGTTAAGGAACTCCAGGAGGTCGAAACTATCCGGAGTCCGGAGGCGACCCTCACAGCCTGAGTCGCTTTGTGACGTTAAACCTCATAAACCAAACCATTTATTCATTTGGGTCCCCATGCGGGTTCTAATTACCTACAGTAGAGTGTTCTGACCATGCAGGGTGCGCCATAAGCGGTTGTCCCGACAGTCGGTGCCTTGTTGATGAGGGGGATGCGATATATAGTTATCGTCTTTTCTTCACCTAGAAGTAGTTCAAAAAATCTAGGAGCCTACTTAACTAACGCAACTTACTCAGACTGCATTACTATAGATTATTTCTTTTTTTGCAAGACTTTTTTTTATATCATGCCATTTCCTATTTCAGATATGATCTCCCGACTTCATTATTTTACGCATGTGATCCCTGGCGGTAATTATACTGATAAATATATAAAATATGAGCGCAACCGCGTCAGAACATGTACGAATTTCTCTATACTTTCTTCAAAGCATGCTCACGACAAATTACGCTTGCGTGAACTGGTTTAGACACTGCAGTGTTTTATCAAAAACATTTCGCACGTTCTGTGGGAAGCTAACGGTGTAGACTGAACGTGCATAGTATTTCTGCCTATGATGGTTAAGCTTTGAGTAAAAAAGTTAACTCATGAAGAAGAAAACGCTGAAAATTAAAGTACGGCAAGGTACAGGCGAATACTACTTGTGTCGTACAGCAGCGGAGTAAAGAATTTCTGTGTTCTTGGCATACTACTGATTAGTCAGGATATAAACCAGTTTGCATTGCATGGTTTTTCTTTGAGAAACTGATGCTCTCTCGGAGAACAAGGACAACATGTCTGTGTGCCCTCAACCATCCCTTCCAAAAGACGCCTATAAGTCTACCCGTGCAGTAAATCAGTAAAACTATCCAAACTTGTATTTGTGAACGTGTTTCTGCGTCTACTTGTAACTGAAAATTTTTTCTTCATTTTTTTTAGGCTTGTGCTTACTTCTTGAATTATTAAGCACCCTCACCTTGGGTGTGCCCCTTTCTTGTTGTTTATTACTTGTCGTGTTCAGCTGACCCATTTTATTTTTATTCTTCGCCTTGCATTCTTTACGTCTGGTCCATTTCGTCGTTTTTAGAAACTGAAAAGTGAAATTCTCCTTTGGGCAGGGAATTGTTTGCCACGCGCTGGCACCTAAGACCCTGTCTCTGGCTTTCTTCCCGCCTGATTTCGTCTGAACATCATTACACTGAATAATCACTTCAACAGTTTCCCTAGTCGTCGAAACATCGTGATGCAAGATAATCGTATTCGAGCAAGTTCAAGCCCCAGCAGATAAGCAATCGATAGACCAGTCCACCCGGAGGTGCACATTTCGCCACAGATTTCCGGGACGAAGACTAATGGCGTAGTAAAATGTGCGAGGCTTGTCGATCCTGGTCTGGTCCTGAGTCGCTATTCACAGCGCCAAACAAGTACTGTGGGCGTGTATCAGAAGCCCAACGAAAGATATGTTTCGAGAAGGGTTGGCAATGCGTTGTCAGTTGAAGCCATTCCCTGAGGCGGTTATTAATGATCGCCTCTATAGGAGACCAATTGATAGCGCGAGAGTATTCTCCCATTTGTCGTCGAAGTATCTGACGCTGTGCTCTGGCTTAAATCTTATCTCTTGAGGCGGGGCACCTCATTCGGCTTCTAGCTCTTCCTACGTATACCCATCAACTCTGGGCAAAAGGATTTTTGAGCGGGAAACCGTTTATGAACGCAATTTTTTCATACAATGCAATATTTCACTATAACAATCAATATATCCGCAGATCAAGCGACGGCAGTCTTGTATTTTATTCTATTCACGTTTCTGCTGTAACCAAAAGCGTTCCCCATTAGTTTTCTATGGCAGTCTTAAATGTTCGATGCGATAGATGGGAACACTTTTAAAGAAAGATTTTGTCACATATCAGAAAAATGGGCCATTGCCTTCAATATTTCTTGACAGTGTCTTACAATCTTCCCATTTTTTAAATTTTTGCCCGAGAAAGCTGGAGTTGACAAAGCGTAAGTTTCCTGGTCTGGTTTGTGTATGCCGCCTAGTGCGCCACTTAAGCCTGGCTGCGTACTATAGATGGCTGTCAAAATGTATGAAATTGCAACTAATGTATTATACCTCTTCGCAGCTGTTCTGTAGTGTGTTGTTGTACAAAACATTGCTTTTTATGCGGTGCTCTGAGCAGGTGACATGCAGACTTTTCGTTCAAGCTCTGTTGTGATAGTTTTGCTTGTTTATTCTGAATGACAACATTGTAAACATTGCTGGCACCCCATGTAGCAAAGAAGTACAAAATGCTAAGCGCCACAGGAGCGTGAAAATGTAAACCAGTGGCAATAAAACAGTGACAATAACGTAGCAGAAAGAAGATAGACAGAACTACGAATTGGATTCCAATATCCCCCCACCCTCTCTCCCAGTAATCTTTTTTGTTTTATTGTGTGCTTTATCGCGTACCTCTTAATGTCACAAAGCAAGAATAGGACACAACGTACGCTCCTCTCAACAGTGCGTGGCAGCGTAAAAATCAATATTTATTTCTATTTGAATCTTCACAGTTGGCCAGAGCTAACGCCTGTTTACATTGAAGTCCGAATTCTCTTGACACTCGAGGCATCGAGGAGTGCAAGTGGAAAGACACGGCATCTGATTATGCTTATCTTATTTTTAATCGACGCAAGGGCAGCTTGAGGAATCATCACCGTGGATAACATGCTTTTCTGTGCGTGCTTGCGTGTACACGAGGTTGGGCTGACCGAGCTTGTGGGTTCAACAGCTGTTACCTGTATTCGCACAGTCATCACGGTTGATACATGCAACTTCCGTGCAGGAGCCCTCACGTCCAGTTCCAAGCTAAATAACCGCTAATACCGGCGGGCAGCATCGCGCCAACGAATCGTGTCGTATCGTCATGGTTAGCCGTACCTCGGGCCAACAGTTTCTCCTGTGCCCGACGTAAATGTCGCATCCGTACTGACGAAAAAGAAACAGTAATGAAATAACCGAAACATAAGGGCGCGTAAGGCGCATGTATGCGCATGTCAGAGGAGGTGTGTCTAATAACATGACAGCACTGATCGCGCGGTGGCCGCTTCCAATCCATTCGAAATCACTTAAAGCTTACGCGCCATTCCGCGGCCGCTGCGCAATCAGTAGCGGCTCCTGCTTGGGACGCAGTCATGTGGGAGGCGCGCCCCCGAATTAGCGCATTCCATCGCACTCGAGGGGAGATCAGAAGTAGAGTCGACCGCATAACACAACTGGAACACCGTTGATTCATGCAGGAAGAGTAAAAGAAACAAACAACGCTAACAGCGCAGTGAATCCAGGACAGGAGCGAGAAAAAGAATCGGCGCGTCCCGCTGCCGATCTTCTTTAGATCCGAGCTAGATGCGTGCAGGACGCGGTTCGGTCTCGATTAATCCCCGCTGCGCGAAGCCTGTTTCTACAAAGGCGCGGCGGTGCCTCGTCTGTCGATAATCTATATGCCTGTATGCCTGGACAAGCGTTAGGAGCTTAGCGGCGATCGAGACGCGTCGCGCTGATACTTTTGCGGCTTCTCGTTATGGCGTTGGCTGAAGTTAATTGGATGGTCCTCGTGGAAACACATCACGCCCATCAATTTTGGCGCCGTAGTTCGTGCGTATGGTATACACACCACAGCGCGTACTTTGCGCTTGCGTCAGCGACTGCCATTCGTTGTCGACGCGCTTGTTTATTTCTGCTGCTAGACCGTCTGCTTTGCGTACTCGGATGTACTTTCTCTACGCGCAACATAAAGGGTTCGTGGGCGAAACGGTGTTTTTAACTTGCCTGCCTCTGGGCGCACGGATCCGTTAGATCAAAATGTGCAAGTGAGCGGACGCTTAAATCGAGTTTCATTGATCGCCCGCTGAGCTGTGTCTGCATAGCATATATTTTATATGAATGAAAGAAGAAATAGAGCAAAGAATACGCACTGCGTTCTCAGGTCGCTAGTGTACATTACGAAGTGTTTGCATCACTCTAACGGTCTGCTAGTGAGCAAACACTAACACGTGGGATATGCGAAGGAAAACGAATACGCAATACTTGTCTGGCGTTCGCGAAAAATGTGAACAAATGCAAAGCCGACCATAGCGTGAATTAAGAAGTGTGCTTATCTTCAGATAAGTCCTATTTCATTTCACCCTGGATGGCAAGCGAACGTACATGTGATCTCCAGGCAACGGATTTACTGCACATACAAGGACCACAAGTAGGCGGCGTTTGTAGACAAAATGAGCACACAGGGCCAGAATGCCTAACAACAAAATGATTCAAACTGCTAGATCTAGACACCTTTTTCTTTGCTACTTGTTAACCTTCCTGTGCATGTATCCTGTTTTCGGCCGATTAAAGCACCTTTATTCAATGTTAGTCTGGTTCGCGCACTTTTTTTTTCATATGATGTATTTACAGTGTCAGCGATGTATTTACAGTGTCAGCGATCAGGATGTGAATACTTTTAAGTTGTGACAGTGTTCCTCTAAGCTTCAAATGATTTGACATTCTCTGCTCCAGGTCTACCTCGTCTAATTCTGCATTCTGCTCTGCCTAAGCACAGCTGTAAACTATTATAAACACTTTAACATGCATACCGGAACTGAGGGCACGTCTCTTCAGGTATGTGCCGGGAAGAAGGACAGAAGGTGCGTCACAGCTTTCGCGTATATAATAGGCAGCAGCATCTAGTGTGAAAGCGGAGCTGCGGTGGTGTATTCGTCAGTATAAAAGAAACAAGAAAGAACTTATGCCTACACTCATAAATAGCACTACAGATAGAAAGTGTGAGAACGGGGGTGCTTAACAGTATGAGTAGAGAAAAAAAAACAGAGGTATGAGTCTACAATTCAGCAACGCGTCAGCCTCACTGGGCAGAAATTCAGCGGGCGCTCCACAATTCGCAGTATACTGTACTGCAGAAAACCGGGTTCAACGGGCCGCGTCATATCAAAGAGCCTTCCATGCATGAATCTCCCATTTTTCCTCAGAGGCCCTCTACTTTTAAAAGGGCTGTAAAGACTTTCTATAGATTTCTTACAGACTGTATCAGCTTCCTGTAGATATCTCCTTTTGTCTGTGCATAGTCTTCAGACCGTCTCTGAAGAAAAATATACTAAAAGCGTATGGCCATAAATCAATAGATTCTATATGAACTTTCTATAGTATTTGTATTGTGTGTGGACTAGTATATACAATTTCTCTTCAAAAACTTTATAGACATTATAGACAAAAGTCTATGGACAGTCTGTAGACTGTCTAAAGAAATTTTCATAAGAGCTCCCTCGAGAATCTCTAAAAAATGAAAAGGGCTGCCTATTGCTAGCAGCAGCCATCGCTTGAACGGCGCAAATATCACGGATGTGTGCGCGTACCACATACGCCGTGCTCCCGATACTCGCTCGAGTCATCGCACTTTAGACGGACGGATGACCTGAGGACCGATGATTTCTTTATCTCTTGATGATGTCCTCTCATTTGTTGACCGAGCGCCGGTCGTTGGCGGGCGCAGCGTCGATGCGGCTGGTAATTACGAGGCGCGCAGAAACTGACGATGATGGCCAGACTGATGTCACTCAGGTGTCCTGCGAGCGCCTGTCATCCCTGTCATTTTTTTTTTGTCTGTCGCCCTCACATTAGTGGGAGGCAGAGAGGGGCATTCAGTCGACGTGGCGCGCTCGTCGGGTGATTCGCACCTACAATGGCGAGAATATAATCGTCGATTACGGCTACCGCTTCGTTTTACAATAATTTGAATCCGCCTGTGCGCCCTCCATCCTGCGCCCCAATTTTTTAAATGAGAGATTTCGCTTCAGGGTGGATTCATTTCAAGACTAAGAGGCTACAAAACCGCGCGGAGTGATGGAACTCTAAACGCACCTGCTTGTTTTTGAAGAACTTCGGCATGACTATTTTTCCGATTAGAACGCCGAGCTTCAGCATAAAATTATTTCAACTGCTTGATGAGACGCAAACTGGACTTGGTAGGAGGAGGTCAAAAGACATTTCGACCTCCTCCTCACCTCCATGCATACTTAAAGACGCTAGCTACTGTCCCCAGTCACCGCTGCTGAAGGAGCCAAGGAGCCAAGCCGGCTTCGAAACGTTGGGTTTAAAATTAACGTTTTTGGTTGGAGATGTGCAGAGTTTATTATAAGCAGCTCCTTACGGCGCTGCAAGGCCATTGCTCCGGTCGAAAGACTAAAAACACTGAACCCTCTCGCGCACGCTCTGGCGCGCGTCTGAGGGCAAAAGTCCCATTATGCAACCACGCTGCGGCCTCCGCGTCACGACATAGAAGCTTCTTCGATACTCGGTTACTCACAATGTCCTACCCGCATGACGGGCTCTCATGTGCCCCGAGGCTTGCGCACCGTGCTTCATTACGAAGCCGCCTCGCGCAATGGCTCGCGGAAGCTGCTGCTACACGTCGTCATGGCGTGCATTTTTGGCCTCCACATTTTCTCTCCCCTTGCCATAATGCGTATCTTGTTTGGCGCCAAAATAGCCCGGTCCGGTACCCAGGTCGCGTGCGCCGCCAAGACAGTAGCGCGTTGTCGGCACACTCTCGCCGAAGCCAATTACGGGATGCTTCGGACCAGAGGAAAGACGACAATTTCGAATCGACGAGGAGGAGATTGAGGGATGGGTAGGCCATGTACAGGGATGTAGTGCAGTCTTGCGTGGAGACGCCGAGCGTTAAACGCAGATAGCTGTTCGGCGAGTGCCGTTCCTAATCATCCGTTGACTGTCGTTACGTTGCCATATCACAACCCTCAATGGAGCGATGCAGTTTGGCTGAAGTTTGACGGTTCGACAGGAGCATCAGCATCAACAGCAGCCGCAGCCTGACTACGCTCTCTAAGGATAAAGGACTCTCCCCTATCTCTCCAATTAACCCTGTTCTGTGACAGCTGCAGTCAAATTATTCCTGCCAACTTTTTTATCTCATCCGCCCGCCTAACTTTCTGCCGCCCTCTGCTACGCTTACTGCTACCTTAACGACCATCGCTTAGAGAAAAAGCCCATCTAAGCACATGCCTAAACAAAATTCCATCGCTACCACTTCATATACAGGGCCTAGGTATCCATCGAGCGGCCGGGGTTTTGAATTCATCAGAGGACGGTTAACGGACCGCAGAAAATTACTGTTTCCCTGAACGAGAGGAGTAGCTATTGTTGCTGCCGTATATACAGGGTTGACCAAATATTCCCAGGCCACAGGGTCTACTTTCTTCGCGACAGCGTTAAGGCTCCCGTTCTACAGAAAATCCGGCGTCGTAAAGCGAAAAGTCCCCGGAGAAGCAACCTGGGTGGGCCACCTAAGTCAGGTGACCTTGCAGCGTCATCACAACCTGCCAACCGGATTGTGAGCAAATTGACCACAGTGTCCGGTGGCAGTTATATTAATGATTGGTCGCGAGAGGTTGCTCAGGAAGAGAAACCTGGGTCGGACAAGCGCCACCGGTGGCAGCACCTGTCATCGCAAGGCACTACTGCGCCAGGTGCAATACGAGGAGTCCCACTGATCTATGAATGTAAAAAAGTGAATAACATATTCCGCATATATGGACATTAATCCATTAACGCTATCGCGTCATACCCTTAATGCCCTTAACTTACCGCGTCCATTCCCAGGGTTGAGGATGTCTCTTCTTCACCTTCCAGAGATTTTTGAGCTTCAGCTGAGTCTCAAATGCCCCACTACAAAGGTCGAAGCTGATGTTGTGGCCTGAGAACTTTTGAGGAACCTTGCGGCTGAATAATCATGTAGTATAGAGCGGAACTGGGGTTGAAAAATGAACGAAAATTATTGCACACTGCGGCGAAAAGACTACGCCGACAGTGTCAAGCAGCAGATTGACCTTGCTGACAGTGAGTAAGAGTCAGTGCGTGCCTGAATATTTCACGACTTTCATGCCTTTTTTTGGTTGGTTGGTTGGTTTAGAGAACAAATAAGAGTAGTGCACCGTCTCATGAATCGCTTATTTGCACCTGGCAAGGTTTGGAGCTTTGAAAGCGCCTTCTGTGCTTGGGGTGACTATTAAAATACTACCTTGTTCCTATCGATGTACACGCGCACATATACACTTACCAGCAATTTTATGTCTATTTTTCTGCCCACTGCGCCAGTGAGTGTGTTGTTCGAGGTTGTGAGCTTTAAAAGTAAAGAAATGAGACTGCATGAAATGTTTAGTTGTGCTTCATCAACGACATTCTCTGCATTTTTTTTGCAGAAAAGCTTAAGTAATACAGCTGCAAAGGCGATAAAAATTTCATGTCAACAATTGAGCGTTTGTATGCTGATGGCATGGTGGCATTTCAACTCGTTCGCTTCAGTTTTCAAAAAACGTTTGCATTCTCTTCGCCTCTGTTGACATTGCGTTGCACACCATTTGACATCTGTTGGAGGTTTGGTTTGGTTTATGTGGGTTTAACGTCCCAAAGCGACTCAGTCTATGAGGGACGCCGTAGTGAAGGGCTCCGGAAATTTCGACCACCTGGGGTTCTTTAACGTGCACTGACATCGCACAGTACGCGGGCCTCTAGAATTTCACCTCCATCGAAATTCGACCGCCGCGGCCGGGATCGCACCCGCGTCTTTCGGGACAGCAGCCGAGCGCCGTAACCACTCAGCCACCACGGCGACTACTGTTCGAAGAAGCAAAAAGGGGCTGTGATGCATTAGTACTGATGGGCTATCAAGGTGGATACAAACGTTCGTCTTGTGCTTTTGGACTGCCACATGTGACCCGAAGCAGGCGGCGGAAATTTTATGCACCAAAATTTTCTTGTCATACGTTTTTTAATGAGAAATCTTTTTTAATTTTTTGGCTGATTTGTATTTCCTATACAAAAATATATGGGGGGCAATAAGGGTGATATCTGTCACCACGTTCTAGTCTTGGGAACGAAAAGATAAAAAAAGGTGGACAGAACGATCAACGCAGCAAAAAACAAAAACAATAACGGGAGCATTGGCGGTCACTGAGCATCTCTACGTTCTCGGCAAACACACGTTCACCGCGGAATTCGATCGGGCCGCTATCGAATGTTCGGCCTTCCGTCTCAAGAGATGCGTGTTCGCCCGGCAGCCCTCACCCGCGGCTCTGCATTGTTCGCTCGCTGAACGGCAGTACGCGTTCTGGAGTTCGGAGAAGAATAGAGTAAGATGCTCGGGAACATCACCCCGATCATGCACGCTTGACGTTCCCACGCAACGTCTTCTCATTCTTACTCAGCCAGAGATGGCGCTCCCCAGCTGCGCGATCCACGGCGTTTACACGCACGATTAGCTTCGATGTTCCCGTTTAAGCACCAGCCGCCACTCTTGTTTTCCTAGCACGTAACGCACGACACGCGTTTGCTGAGGTAGCGCTTTCTGCTGATCACGGTCGGACCAGTCGCGTGAGGTGACCCTCTTCCGCTACGGTGGCGCACACTTGGGCGCTTATCCGCGGAGCTTCGCGGCAACTGGGCGAAACGTTATAGGTGCAGAAATCGCCGAGACCAGATGTATGACTATAACAGAATAGTTATGATTACGCGGCGGGCTTCTCGCCCACGTCTCAAACATAACATTGAACCCGCTCAGCTGCACTACCCCTATAATATTTTTTTTCCAGTCGCTTCAACGTCGCCATCGACGGAGCGGCGGCGGCGACGGAGCGACGGTCCGAGGAGAAGGCCTGAGTGTTGTGACAATCAGAGTACAAGACAGTAAAACAAGTTATGTTGGGAGATTTCGATGTATTCTGCCGACACTTGCCGGCAACAAATGCGCCACCTCCTCTCCCACCGACCTCAGCCGACCTGTCCCGATCGGCATCGTCAGAGCGCCACAGTCCTCCCAAGGATTACGCCAGACGCCCCGTTAAAATTCATGTGCCAAACACTGAACAGACGCGACTCGGCTGGCACTGGTGATTTACTTATGGTACACACACACGCCGCAACGTCTCTCTTTGCACTTCGCGCATGGAAAGGGCGTTCGAATATTTCATAACGCGGAAGGGGGGGCATCAACCACTGGGACGAAACACGTCCATTCCTCCCGCTGCGCCGAACGTGCCTGTGCCGCCCAGCACACATACTCTGCGCGTATACGTTGTGTACGTACGTTCATCAAAACGGGACAAACCAAAGAGAGGAAATTGTAAAAGAGCCAGAGACGTGGGATTCACAGCGGCGGCCACCATCGGCCCTTCAGGGGTCAGGACCTCATAAAGAAAGAAGGCGCGGCGGTTGACTGCCTCCACGGCCGGGTGACAGCCGAGCGCCCACATACATTACGCCCTGCACGCCGCGGCGTCTGTAGTCCGCGATGTTCTTTCTCTCCCTCGAGGGAGAGAGAGAAAGCGAGAGACGGCAACGTGGTTTCCGTCAGCTGGTGGTTAGAGTGACGCAGGTGTGGATAAGCACATCGCACACTCTGCTTTCCCAACTACTTTGTCACCGCAGTGCTCGCTTTTTTGAAACACCGAACGCTTCTGTCACAGAATGCGTATTGTGTCGCCGACTAACAACTTAAGCATTATATTTAGCGCAAGTATCTGTAAAAAGTTAAGGGCTAGCAGCTTATCTTGGTACCTAATTATTATGAGAAACACGCGTTAATTTCTGTGACGTCCGAATGCAGGCAGTGCACAATAAGATAATATTTACATGCTGCCTGTTTGTCTTTCATTTTATGCGAAATGAGCGCAACAAAAGGACGGGGACACAGAAGAGTATTACAGAAGACGAACACTGTTTTGCAACTAAAGAATTTATTGGAAGAACAAAAACTTATAAAAACTTATATACACACACAACGCAACACGTGACCAATGCAAGGAAAAAAAACGAAAAGACCAAATTGCGGAATAAAGACAAACAAGCCAAAAGCCTTGAAGTTATCTTCGTATGCTGCGCAAATCCCGCATGCTCTCTAAGATCCACTAAATGTTGCACATCTCTCATGACCGAGGCTGTTGATTTTTTTTTTTTGAGCGAAAGTTGTACTTCACGACCGAAGCTACAAATGCCCTTTCATCACTGAAGGCTGACCTTGAATAAATATTACGAAAATAAATATTGTGACGACTGAGTTTTCAGCCTGCGGCGGAGTGAACAGATCAGCTTCAATGGCGTGTGCACGAGAGGACTGTGCAATCGCCGCAGCCGACCACGCCCCCTGTTGTTGTTCTTGTTGCCACTGAAGCAATGGCACCTCCCTGCGCTGGGGATTAGTCAGAGTTCGGTGCATATTCAAACGGGAGAAAATTCACCCAGACTTGTCTCAAGTGGTTCATAAATAAAAATTGAGGAATGTCGCAAAACAAATTACGAACCCGGAGATATTTTAAGGGGATTGGAATGAAAGTTGGTGAGGATTCAAATAGATAAATTTAAGAGTAAAAAGAATAAATAAATAGATTTCGAGAGAAACGCAAAAGAAAAGAAGAGTTAACGCAGAAATCTCCCGGTCTCGATAGCACACCTGCGAAGAAGCTCACACACCAACCAAAGGGCATGTCCTTTGACGGTTGCACCGAAGGAGAGGACAGGAATAGTAAAACAGCAGCCTTAATCAAGCAAGGGGAATTCACAAATACTTAATTCTCTGCCGTGCAAACCGCCGGCAGGAGAGGATGAAATGATTAAGGGTTCAACGCCCTCGGACGGCGCGTATAGATTCGACGGCCTGAACCCAGAACGGCAAAAATATAAATTGATACGAGGAATCCTGCAGCGCAATAGCGTCATAGAAAACTCACATTGCCTTGAAGCAGATGAACGAATGTTCCATGGGAATTTTAAGTGTTCACAGTCCGCTGCAGCAAGGATGGGCTCATGGCTGACGTTTGATGTAGATGGAAACGTCCAAACGGGACACAGTCAGCAGGGTAAGGCTTGAAACGACGTGGGCAACAGGCCCATTGATGGCTGATTTCGCTAAGAAATCCGTAATCGAATTTTAAGTAATGCCATAGTGCCCTGGAATCCACTGAAAATACACTTCGCGCAAATGAAGGGGCGCAAGGAACATTAGGGATCGGTACAATAGACTAGTTCTCGAGCTTTCAAGCGCCGCCAAGTCTGAGAGAAGGTCCGAGGGAGTGAATACATGAGAAATAAAGCTCGGAACTTTTTGTAGGGTCAAGCCAATAGCGAGAAATTGAGCAGCAAAAATTGCGTATAATGTGGGACCCGGACAGAATAGCCCGGACAAACATTGTCTCCAGTCTAATAGCCCTAGTTGGTGCAATAAATGGCAAATGCAGCTCAATCCTTGAAAGTGCGCTTTAATGAAAATTTCCAGACAAAATAATACCTCCTCTGTGTACACCATCGAAAATATTTCGATTGAACCCTTAACATCATACCGGTACTTAGGTGTACTTATCTATTCGCCACTAACATGGAAACTACACATTGAAGTAATCATTAGTAGTGCTAACCGCATGTTAGGCTATTTACGTCGAAATTTTAGCAGGGCTCTTGCCTCTTCAAAATTACTACTTTATTAAACACTTGTGCTTCCTAAATTGGAATATGCCGCCCCATTTGGGACCCTCACCAGGTCCCACTTAGCTCTGCACTAGAAATGGTTCAAAACAACGCAGTTCGTTTTATCCTATCTAATTTTAACCGGATCACTAGTGCTATAGCTATAAAATCTAACCTTTCTTTCTTAGCCTGCCTCGCACAGTTTTACTCCTATGCCTTTTTCATAAAATTTATCATCACCAGTCACTGCAAGCGCATCTTACACTACGCCTACCTATCGCTCTTTTTCTGTCTACCATCAATATAAAAGAAACTGGCTTTTGAAAATTGGCTTTTGAGGAAAGAAAAAGGCCCAGTAACTGTCTCACATGCCTCGGTGGACACTGGATTCATTTTTGTCATAGGAACACTTTCTTATTTTCTTTTATTCCTCGCACATCGAAAAAATGGAACCACCTTCCCGCAGCCGTGGCTCTCATGCACGACTATGTATGTCGTTTAAGGTCAGTCTGTGATGAGGCTGATGTGTGACACCACTAGTTATTTTTGCTTCATCGTTTCTTCTCATCTTTTCTTTTTCAGTGCTGTTATCGTTCAGTTTAATGCACTACCTTTTTGCTGCTGTTGTTTCAGTGCTTTTTTCGTGTGCTTTATTTTTCGCTTTCTTGAAATGCTGTATTATCTTACATTCTGCCTACTTGGTATTGCCACTTTCAAACTTTTTATGTTGTTGTTCCCCCACTCCTCTCTGTAATGTCTCGCCGCTATTTGGTATTAAAAATAAATAAGTAGATAAACCAATAAATTACTAAATAAATAAATGTGTAAACAAATGAATAAATATATAAAGAAAGAAATGATGATGCCCTAGCTCTGTTAGGCCAGGATATACGTAACGAAAGCGCGGCGACATCTGGTTCGGAAGAGTTCGGGAAGAAGAGAGCAGCTGCCGGCAGCGTGGCGCCGTGGCTGGTCACGTACGTGGTTCGTAACGCGGTTGGTCACGTGGCCAGTCACGTGGTTGGTCACGTGGTGCGGAGCGACCACGGTGGGAATGCGAGCACGGCGACACTGCGAGTTCGTGGTCAATGCAGCTTTCGCTACAATAATTCGAATCTAGTGCGCGGGAATAAACAACTACTGCTGCTTTTTCGCCATGTTGAGAGGCATTTGTGAATATGACTGCTTATCTCGTATACTGCAACAGATATTCTTCCAGGGGGCCATTGAACACATTGGCTGTCTAGTTAATTGCGTATTGAGGAAGATTATGATCAAAACAAAGAGCTGGAGCAGCCTGCACAATGCTAACGCATTGCACGCAGGAACCTAAGCGAGACTGCAATTCTCGACAACAGGTACTCTGTAAACACAAATTGAGTCAGCTTGTATTGCGGCCAACGTTTTTCTAGGAACTAAGCTGGGTGTGTAAAAAAAAATGGTTGGAGCCACTCCAGGCATAGCCTAAAGTCTATGTGTTACCCCCCCTCCCCTCCCCCGCCTCCTCTCTTCCGTGTTAACCCGCATCACAATCTAGCGCTGTGCATTGCACGTTGTCGTCCTCATCAAGTAACACTACTATCGAGCTAATATCGTCGCCAGCCGTGCCGACGACCCAGCAAAGGAAAACCATGAGCCAACCAGAGTTAATACATACTCTTGCACGTCTACTTGGATTGGTCAGATGTTTAGGGAAACCCCCAAGGTGGAGTAGCATCCACCCAAGCGCAGCCATACGGCTACAAAGAAAAGAAAGCTATACAGCTTTCTCAGGCAAGTTCGTCCTGGTCCAGGGTTCAAATCCGGGACCACCGCTTCACCGGAGCAGTCTATCTACCAAATAGGTTAACTGGGGTCGGCAAGCTTAAGGTTAGACGAGGGCGAATTGATCAAGAACTCGAAGTGGGAACAGTGTTGGTCAAATGTTTTAAGGGAATCCCCCAAGGGCGAGTTTGCGTTGTAGCCGTATAGTGTCTACCCGGGTTATCTGAATCCTTTGAACGCTCAGTGATTGCTATTCGTCATGGACAGACAAATTGCCATTTAGTTGCAGAAATCGCCACGCTAGGCCGGCGTCTTTTCCCGCGCCTGCATGCCATGAGCAAGCGACTTCGCACCGTCTGATACACGCGCGATGAAGCGCCCAACCATCCGTGAAAAGGCGGATGTCTTCTTGCACCACGCGCTTGGAGTTACATTAGTCAGCGTCACTCTCAGTTTATTCTGCCGGAGGACCTGGCAGCTCGTCCAAACAGCAAATACGACTGTGTAGCACTAGTTTAGTCATGGCTGTCTCTAACTATATGCCTACAGCAAACGCCCTTGAATTAGGCGGTGATTTTCAAAGGCGATCCTTGACTTTACCCCGAGGTTATGCTTTGAGTGCAGCAGCCGCTCTTGGCGAATGTGTGAGGCCACGTCCGCCGGCTCCGAGAGAGCGCACAGTTCCTGTATGCGTTCCGGGGCTGATTAATCCGCATCATCGTAGTGGGGGCAGAAGCAGCCAAGCGGAGATTCTGCTCGGCACGCGTAGTCGTAGGTCGTAGGACGTAGTAGCCGTCGGTCGTTTGCACTAAGCACTGAGGAAGGGGGGGAGGTAGGGATTGGCCCGGTTGGATCACCGACCTGAAAAGCACAATCCACCAACTACGCCGCGAGCCGTGGTATTAGGTGGCTTCATTAACTGCAATCCGCGTCGTGATAACACTAGGAGTAATGGCGCAAAGTTGTATATTACAAAACATCCCCGCGTTCTGCCCTTTCCCTCTTTGTTCTCCTGTTTACCCCTTTCTCTTTCTACCCGCTATCAGCGTTTCCTGTTATAAAGGTACTCTTATTTCTAACGCCCAATGAGAGGCGCTGTGCGCATTAAGAGAGACAAGTGGTCTGGAAACGGCACATTAGCGCGTTTTCCGAGTGATATAAAGGCTGTTGTAGTGCTGTGCAATGCTCTCTCTTGAATACGACAATTTAAAGGAAGTGTGCAGGTTTTTCAAGCGTGACTGAGTTATCCTAGAAACCAAAGCTCTCGGGGGATTGCGCTCTAAAAAAAAAAAGAAACGGACGTCGTTACAAAGCTGACATAGTGACTGTTTTTGACGTATGTTATTTTTCTTTCCTTCGATTAGCTGGAAGCAATGAAGTTTGTGGCAGTAACATTTACGAACATTGAAATTAGTAGCAGGAACTTACCTCGTGAGCAAAAAACTTAGTAGCATATGCTACCAACTGGCAACTGGCACTATATATCTAGTGTGAGAAAACCTTCTTGTACACAACCCTGTAGACCTTGTCTGCATGGTCGGCGACGGCCAGCCATTCGCTTCCGTGAGGTACCTTTGCTTGTGCAGTGAACAGTTTTCAACGACAACTTCTCCGTGTCCAATATAACTTTGAAGGCGGAGTTCCAGATGGGCGGATCGCCCCGCGATTGTCATTTCAAGTGGCCCGGAATTTTAACTTCTGAACGCCTCTCTATTCAGACTCGCGCACGTATTTTACGTCACAGACCCACAATGAGGAAAAGGTATGGACTCCGCATGTTTTGCTGCAGGACCACACATAACGAAGAGGGCACTGAGTCATGCTTCCCTAGAGTATGTCTTCTAACAGCGCGAATTAGCCTGCGATCAGCGGCGTGGAAAAAAAAACGAAACCATTTTTAAGCCTTATTCCGCTTCAGCTGAAACACTGTGATGTCTTAAACCAGGGTTCGCTCCCAGTAGTGTGTGTCTGTGGATGTGAATAGGGGTAGCGCTGCCGTAACAATTGGTTATTACGTGCAACTTTAGTGCCATGATAAATGCTCACCTATATAAAACGTGTTTCACCTAAGGATTTACAACTTTAAAGAATAGCCTTTTTGAGTGTTTTTCTCGGCTTAGCATTGTCAGAAGTGTAGTACATCTGAGTACTGTTAAGACGTGTCAGCGTGCTGGTTAACTAATATTGAATAGTTAACTTTTTAACTATTACTGTCAGGTTCGTTAATTAATGAGAAGCATGTAGGACGCCGTAAGTTATATCCATATCAGTTTTTAGAATTTCAGAAATATGCTTACCCTCGGCGTTGTGGCAAAACAAATGTTGGCTATTTCGACGAGTTATGTGCACTGGAGGGGTTGCTTTGTCTCGAAAGCGCGTGTATTTTCGCACGATGCAGCCAAATTTGGTCGAGCCACAGCGGCGAGGGTAATTGCGTTTACAAAATTCTAAAACTTGATATGGCTATTACTAACGACCGGCTACAAATCTCCTGCAGCCAGTTGCCTAACTGTTATAGTCCAAAAGCTAATTATCAGAAATAAGTTAAGAGGCTGACTAGTCAACATTATTTACAAGCTTTCTGATATCCGCCAACACAGGTATTATTGTGCTGCAGATGTCGCCTTCACACCTAAACAGGTTATTTTCAAAAAATTTGGTTCACCTTAGCTGAAACACCTGGTGTAATAGAAGTAAGCCACTGGCCACATTCCTTGCAAACATTCCGTAATTTTTAAATTGCTGCATCACAAGAGCAGCTGAGCTTCAAAGTTGGAGCGAAAATTTTGTACCACTTTGAAAAAAAATAGTGCCCTTAATCATGTTGAATAGCTGCTGTTCTGATGCAGTTAGGGTAACCCTCGTTTGTGCATGGTGAAAAGGCCCTGGGTTGTGAACTCAAAAATACTAAAACGGCTTTGGGTGGAATTGCCCAGAAATTGCGTACCTTTCGCTTTTCACATCGTCAAGTTGGGGGATTAAACATGAGGAAACATCACCATTCGCTTACGAGTATGGGTCCGCGTAGTTACAGGCCGAGGTTTTCTGTATGTCGCTTCTGCTTTCAAGCCCAAAGATGAGTGTTGCACAGCTAATAAAAGTACTTTTGATGTAAATAATGACTTTCGGAGCGAAATTACTGTCCAAAAATCATGCATGACATTACTAATTTACCGCGCCAGAAAAGTAATTTGGTACATTTCAAACTACCAAGCAGTAATTAATTTACTGTTATTTTCAAGCAGTAATTTAATAATAGCCACATCTGCTCTTGTGAAGCTCTACCAATGTAGCTAAAAGTGCGATTCCATAGTGTCGACCGAACATGATTTGTCCTTGCAAGTGAATTCAGCCCAGTTATTAGCTGGCGCCGATGCGGCGTTACGTTCGATGAGCACAGGGTGCAAGTACAGTGATCAGAAAAGCCAAACTGTGGCCGTTCCCGAAAGGAAAAGGCAGAAATCATTTGCGTTTAGCAGTATAATTTGCTATGACTCACCATAACAAGCGAATAATTACATTACTCGACGGTAATTACGAACTTTAAGTCCAACAATTCAGGTGGGAAAACAGTGCGGTTAAGTTCCTGCGAACGACATGCAAATCACGACAACGCTGTCCCCGTCCTGCATGAGCGTGCTTCGGGTCTGAAGACTGCCGCTGGTTGAGTGCGCGGAAGAGGCAAACAACAACGTAAATTCGCTGCCCATAAACTTAAAGTGCAGTGCATAAATGACCGCTTAAGCGTTCTACATGTAAGTTGGTGGGTCTATTAATTTAACGTTTGCGCACGACTTTACCGCCTGCAGAAGCCCTTCCCGCTAGGGCCGTGACGTAGGCTGCAACCCACGTCAGTTTCGCAGCAATTAGACGATGACAACGAGCAATTTCGAACTGAAAAATGGGTTCGTCTACCCTTGCCTTTCCTTCCGTTTCGACATAATGCAGCATGCTTAGCATGATTACTTAGGGTGATTGCGGCAAAATTCGTAAAAGTGTTTATTACTTCTTATACACAACGGGACCAAGGCTTCCAAATAATAGGCAGTTTTATGATGCACACACAAAAAATAAATAGTCATCGGTGTCACGTCACTTACACCTCAAGGCCAGTATGATGTAAAGGTTCCCTCCTAACTGCATTCCTTATATGTTTTTTTTTCTGAAATTCGTCTCCTGGTTTTGGTTTATGGGGTTTTAGCTTCCCAAAGCGACTCAGGCTATGAGAGACGCGGTACGAAGGGCTCCGGAAATTTTGACTACCTGGGGTTCTTTAACGTGCACTGACATCGCACAGTTCAATGGCCCTTAGAATTTCGCCTCCATCAAAATGCGACCGCCGCGGCCGGGATCGAACCCGCGTCTTTTGGGTCAGTACCCGAGCACCATAACCACTGAGCCACCGCGGTGGCTTGCAATTCGCCGTCTATTGTAACGACAGCACGCTTCTGCTATCAGCGGCACATTTAGGTTGAAGTGACCGACAGTACTGTGCAATAGAATTGAAAAAAATAACCGTCGTATAATAAAATTCTTCTAAACCTTGCGTTGGCATCTGTTCCTGCTACAAAAGAATTGTGCAGGTATTCAGCAACATCGGCAGCATTATCATGAACATCAGAGCATTATGGTCACCGCCTGCACAAAGGGTTTTCCCAACGCTGTTTCTAAAAAAGGTCGGAGGATACAAAATTTTCGCTAATTCTTATACATAGTTCTTCCCAGCCCAACCCAATCAATATATTGTACGCAAATAGTGAATGACAATAGAGCGAAATTGTCCGACCCACCTTTGGAGAACTATAATTGCTGTGCAGTCCCTCCAGAAATCTTCCAGAATTTTTACGCAAGGCTCTGCCAAGCCTTGATTATACGGAATGCTTACCTTGCTGCTCACGTTTCAACTTAATCAAATGCTTTTTTGTTCTCTATGAAGGATATGCAGCCATGGGGAATTGCTGCATCCTGCACCTTTCTCTTTTCCGGTTGCCGAAACCAGAGGAAGTGGGCAGTGAGCGCTTCTGGAAAGGTTGTCACCTTATCCTGTACGCTGCAGTAAAGCTCTAAGCACTCGAACGAGCTCTAAATAGTTTCTAGCAGTCTTAAAGCTCAGCTGCGCTGTTTTCAGATCCGGAAGACGTCGAAGTTCCCAACGAGCATTGTTATTCGCCGTAATCAATATCGACCGCGTCGTTGTTTTCTGGCATACATAAACTGAATTGCGTTGTAGTGCGAAAGTATAGATGGGCGTCCATAAGCGCTTCCTAAAGAAGATAGGCTTAGTTTAGAAAACATGCATGGGCCTCTATGGCAGCTGCAATTCGCATAGGAGTCCTTTGCATATACGTGTTCAGAACACTTCCCTTTTAGTACGCCAGTGCCCATCCTGCAGCTTACTTCGTAAGTACAGGGTCCTGGTCGCCAATAAATGCCAAGCACTTAGAACGTCTTCGGTATATGGGAAACAGGCAGCCATTAATGCGGCCAGCTTTACTACTTTTTTTTTAATTTGTTGCCTTCCCCTCTGTCTCCAACCTTAAATTTTATTCTTCTAGTACTTAGGTCTTCTCAACCTGATCCTCTATTTCGTCGAACCCGGCGCTACTCGAAGTTCCTCAATGTGCCACTGTTCTGAACCTGACTATCCATTCAGCAACATCCCCGTGAAAGCATGTGTCGTGGATGCTCTTATCGATCGATAGCAATTACAGAGCACTAAGGAAGAAACCTTCATCACAAGCATTGCAGCTGAAAACTTCCCGCCCTTAGACCCGACCTCAGAAGATACGCAGGGGCACAAAAATATCAGAACCGTGTGTGTCATGATAAAATGAAGCAAGACGGAGGCTGTAGTTGAGAGGCGCCTTCATTCTTTGGTGAATGGCGCGTCTTGCTTAAACATTACAGCTGATATAATGCGAGCTGACTTGAGACATGTGATCACAGAGTAGCGCATGGCGGAGAGTTATTCAGTAAATAAAAAAACGCAGTCGTTAATCCTGAGACACGACAAAGTAGGGACCGGTACGTCGCGAGTACGTGGGCAAAGGCTGTGCCTTCATGAGTGCGCATCATGGACCCTGAGAGCTCGAAGATGGGAAGGCTGTAATGAATTACCAATACACGGCGTTTTACTTCCACGACAACGCCCATTTCAAGATACTAAAAGCGATATTTCATTGTCTTCTTCCGTGAGGCGAGGCGTGTGCCGAACCATGATGGAGCAGGTGACATTCCGACCTGAGGAATCGCCGACCCCGCAGCTTCAACTTCTATGCGGCAAATTGAAAGGCAGGCAGGGACACGTGCAGCCGCTATATAGAGACGAGTGCTGGGAGAAAAGGCTTCACGGAAGATGTATCAGCAATTCCTTCAAAGGTGCTTCCATTGGTACAGTCAAGCCTATACATAAAGCTGGAGCTCACGAAGATCCCAGTGTGTGGGAGCAACAAGCTGCACATTTGTCTTAGTTGCAATGACCTCGCCGCTGTGCGGATCGCCCACATTTTGACCGCAACACCAAACCCGCCCTGCTATTTTCATCACTCTCGGACCACCCCGCCGACGCCACCCTACCGCAGGCACAAGATTTAGGATAGGATAACGACTAGACGACGGACTGAAAGATAAAGCGTGCCGGTTAGGAGGAGCGCATCAAGCAAGGCGGGAATGAGAGAGTCCTCGGCCTGTGCATACACAACGACACCACAACGGGGTGGGCTGGCATTAGCTTGCGAGGCAGAGGACATAAATTCTTGTCTCGTTCCGCACCAGCGCACAAGAAAAAAAATGAGGATGAACAGAAGAAGAAGAACAGAACACGTCGTAAATACTGACGTCGCTGTAGGGCTCGGATTCGCGTTTCTCATCCAGACTTCGCCCGCGCGACCTGGGGAGTAATCAAATAAAAAAAAAAGAGTCTGAGTTCAAGACTTCGCACTGTTAGCATGACGGCCCTGTTGGTTGTTTCGATGCGGCGAGGTCAGTGTGGCTCTGCATCGAAGACCTCAAGGTAGAGATAGATGGAAAGCGTCTGAAGGAAAAAGCACCTCTTCGCAGATTGACAACCGTCTTCACCGGCTGCCCATGCTCCATGATGGCACGTGAACAGGAAGCGGGCATATACGCATCTCGCTGATGTCCTTTACATGAAAAGAGGAGGGACTGAGGAATGACCCTTTAGTAAACTATGTGCGCACTCGCCTTCGCTTTCTGCATGGCTGGCCTTCCTGCACCGCGGATGCCCGATGTATACGCATGTGTCTTGTGGCGAATCTGGTTATATGCGAATTCGATTACGGTCAACTGCGTTCATGAATGCTGCGCTGCCCTCACGCTGCCCTCACGCTGCCGGCGTGCGGGCAGAATAGTTAGTCTTTACTGAACAGTCATGTCATTAAATTGATTCGTTTTCGTTCACAGCGGACGAAATATACGCTTATGGTTTATGGTTTATGGGTGTTTAACGTCCCAAAGCGGCTCAGGCTACGAGAGACGCCGTAGAGAGGGGCTTCGGAAATTCCGACCACGGGGGGGTTCTTTAATGTGCAATAATATCGCACAGTTCACGGGCTTCTAGAATTTCGCCTCCATTGAAATTCTACCGCCACGGCAGGGATCAGCTGGCGGAGTGAATGCTACAACGGCGTTGTTTCGCGAGCGCTAACCATTTATCAAAACGGCTATGTTTCAGCTTAGTATATGAATGTTCATCTGAGCAGACGGGGCAGCTAGGCTACTTATTCTGCTTAGTTTGAGGACCGGTGAACTGCTTTTCGTTCTCATTTGTTAAGAAAAGGTGGCGTTTATGTTTGGCTCAGCCTAATTTGATGCTTTCTTTCTCAAATGAATCTCTCCCCTTGGCCGCAAAAAATTGGTGTGACGTGCACAACAGCAATGGACACCATGAACAGCACCTGCAGATGCCATTAAGTCTGCTTTCTTTGCAACGCCAATAGTTAGCAGTGTTGATATTAGCAACGTTTTAATTACGCACTCTCGTCTTTCGCTTTCCCTTGGGGACGAAGCTGACTACCATTTCTTCGAATCGAAGGCTGCTGCCATCAAGTCAGCGTTCTGTGTACGTGAGTGCTAAGTGTTTACCCCGACCGCTTTCTCTTCCTTACCAACAGTGCGACTACTCGCACCTACACAAGGATGTGACCGTAGGCCACAAGAAAAGCTGAAGCTACTCTGCAAGCTCAGCTGCCTCGTCGGCATCCAGGTATAAATGGTGGGCGCATTAGCAGTGTTGTCTTTACGATCATTCCCGCTTCCCGCGCTAATGGAGCAATTGCTTCACAGGATTAGCTGCACAGGGGCTGTTCGCGTGGTAATTGACGGCACCGTTGTATAAAGTCTCTACCGAAAAATATCGTGTCCACCTACTGTCCAATGAGAATATTATGTCGGTGCACGATACAGTGGACGCTCTGGAGGATGTGCCCTGTGCGGTCCCATGATGCTGGCGGCCCTATAACTCATATGGCGCCTCTCTCATCGATTGGGTTAAAGGCAGCAGCACAGCTATCGCTGTCCCTTCCTGCTCTCCCCAGGGAAAGAGCAAAAAGCCTTACAGTTGTTCAAGGACCTGCTTAGGCCGAGGTATAAATATGGAATTGTCGACTACACCTCCAGGCTTTAGTCGAAATGACTCAGCGTATACTTGAATGCATAGCAGATAGAGAGTCCATGAGACCACAACAAATGAAATATGAAAACGCGTGACCTTAGCACACAGGTAATATGCTATCTCGTGCGTGTTTCACCCTGCCGATTCAATCGCAGCCAGAATTTTTCACATCTCCTTTCTGCTCTTAGTTTCCTCGATGAAGTCGGGCCTCTCGGGAAACTTGGGCGCCTCCTCCTCTCTTCTCTAAACCGTCTACATTCTCCTTCACGATACAACCAAGTCGGCGCTCTATAATTTTGTCTCAAAGTGGGGCGCAAATTTATTTCAATAATGTGAATTTGAATTAAAAGGAACGGGTTCTTTCTAATACCCTTAATGAAGAGAGGACTAACGCTTAAGTTCGATTAAGCCACAAGTACGACTAGAGCGAGTTTGATTGAACGACAGTTTACTTATAATTATAAGCTAGCTTTCATTCTCCTATCTCCCTCCTTAATTTTCCTTTAAGGCTCACTACCTCCAACTCACGCATTTCTCTGCACCCCCATTTCTTGAAGCACACGCGGCCTGCAAAGCTTAAATAGTTCTACTTTTTTCCCGGGATAATACTTTTACCCGTGCCTAGGACACAAGGCGATGAGATATATAAACATCTATAATAAATTGGCCCAGAAATAATAAAACTCTGCAATGAGAAAAACCATATTTGGAAACGGTGTATGCAGGATCCAGACAAGATGTTATAAAAAAAATGCGCAATAAGGTAACAGCAAAGCTAAGATTAGATAAACAGCGTTATTTTCTAAACAAAATTTCAGACAGCAAAATAAAAACACAAAAGGCACACGGCAGGTGTTAAATCAAGTGATGTGTAAAAACCAGGAACCAGGTTTTGACGAGACAATTAAACAAAACTTCAGAGAAATAAGGCGTGTAAAGAAACTCACAGATGATTTTAATGATTAATACATAAAAGGTACTGAAAATATTAGGAATTCAGTGCTAAATCCACAACTGGAAAAAAATTAGGCTTCTTCCTACCTGAATCAGCATTCTTACATCCATTGACAGAAAACAACATGTGGATCTGTGAGTTCAATACCAGTCAGTAAGCCAGCAGGAATAGATGGCATAATACCACGAGACATTCGTAGAAACTTTGATGTGGTGAAGAAAGTTATCCTAACTACATTTATTGCAGCCCTAATTTCAAGAACAATACATGAAAAACTTAAAATGTCTGTCGTTCGACCATTATTCAAGAAGAATAAGAAAATCTATTGCGACAATTATAGGCCAATTTTGATAATACCTGTTCTTTCATATACAATGGACAAGTATGCAGCAAAAGAAATGACTAAATGTTGCGAAAAAATCTCTCTGACAGAGTTAGTATGGATTTCAAACAAGTCGAAGTACGATTATGCTATTAAAAGATTTTTGTCACTTGATGCATTCAGAAAATGACCAAAAGTAAATTGTGCTCAGCTTAATCTTTGACCTCCCCAGAGCATTTCATACCATTGATAGCAAGATTATAATATTAAGCTACAAAATCTGGGATCCCGAGGACTGTTTGCTGCGTGATTTGAAAACTACTTTACGAACCGTAAACAGACGATGAAGATCTGAAATGAATACAGCGAACTCATAGTCACAAAATTTGCAGTACCTTAAGGTTCCTCTTTAGGACCATTATTGTTCAACATTTACGTGAACAGTTTGGTATTCTTGAATTTAAACTCCATGTCAAACCAGCCTGCTGACCACAAGGCTCTGGTTAATTCAAATCCCAGTTTGGAAAAGGCGTGTGTTGGTCTACAGTAGGATATATATATATATATATATATATATATATAATTATGCACTGGTAGAGAGACCATTACATGTTTCTGAGTAGCTCTAGAAGAAAACTTATGGGCTGTCACAATTTTCACAAAAAACGATGTGCTGGGTCCACTGTTTTTGCGTCCACGAAACTTTCACAACCGTTCGTGTGCTCCTCTTGAATGCAGCACTAACGGTAGATATTTAGGCATAGAATTTGATTCCATCTTGTCTTAGAGTAGCCATGCTGATTTTATTTGTAAAAAGCCACGACTTGTAGCCGCACAACTATCAAACTGGGAATAATGGTGAACCAGGCATTCTGGGAATCACAGACACGGTATGCAATTACATTATTTCGTTTTTTTTCAGAAACACTAGGAAAGAAAACTAACCGCATAATTTGTAAATATATCCAAAGCATACTGTATGGCATATTCACAGTACGTAAGGATAAAATAGGCTTATTTAAAGCAGCAGACCTGCCAATGGCACAAATGTGTAACTACATAGTGTATACCAAGTTCGACTACATGAATAGCTTTAAGTCAACGAAGCCTAAAAGCAAGTTTAGTTTAAGGAAAACGTATGCATGAATTATGAAAAACGATGTAGACCTTACTACGTCCCTATTTTATTTAACAGATTATCAGATGAGGATGTCAACCTTGTTTCAATAAAACAGGTGAAACGAATATTAAAGGATGTTTGCTTCAAAAATTTGTAAAACTATTGCCGTCATTTCATATGCTACAAATGTTTTTTTTTTTTTTACAGTGCACTACACTTCAGATTTACTTCATTCCATTGTTGGCGGAATTTACTCCCGTTTGCAGAGTGAGTCTCCTCATGCAGCTCATGTGCTGCATGGCTCATGTGCTGTCATGCAACTCATGTGCTGACAGCTTATTGCCGTCGTTAAAGGCGGTAAAAATGTTTAAAGCCCCTTATCCAGAACACGTACTGCAGGGCACCAAGGCGGAAGAGTACACTAAAAAATAGCACACAAAAACGCCGTAGGGTCAAAACTTCCCGGCGAGACAACAGCGCACGAAACAACAGCACACTTCATAATAGCAGCCGCAAAAAATAAACAGTGAAATGCAGTGCAGAAACAAAAAAAGACGGCGGCAGAACTCGGTAGAGCAAAGTATACTGCAATGCCACTTTTTCTGTGCTGTTTTGACCTCTGTTTATCACAAGAGGCCGTGAGGAGTTCACTACCAACTAGTGCAAGGACCGCCAGATGGGACCTATAGCAGAGCCTTCGTGTCCTGTTTACGCAGCGTGGTAACAATGACCACGACGGTGACAATTAATCATTGCGACACAGTTTTGCAGTACCCAGGTAAGAACAAGACTGACGGCGCAAAGATATCTGACCGGCCGGATAGCTGTGACGCGGGGTGTCCTTGCAGACTACTTTTTGCGCGTCTTGCTTTCAGATCTGTGAGCAGTTCGAGCTCATCAAAGCTTCTGGTGTGGTACTCTAGCTTCATATTATTACAGTGATCTGTTTTTTTTTATCGTTTGATAGCCTTAAAGCGTTATTCTATACTTTAACCGGTTGCAACCATCCCCTGACCCTCTGATTTCAAGACACGTTTGCCCCTCATTTAACATCTGCAAACGATTTGAAAGCACATACCTGAAGTCAGGTTAAAGTAAGGAATAAAATAAGAGAGATGCCAGGATACACTCAAACGAAGGAAACAAGCCGCTTCGAAGACAGACCAGCAATGTGTTTATTCAGTGAAATCGAAAAAGAGAGGTAAACGGGGACAAAGTGTGTTCGCTCAACAACGACCTTAATTCCGGCAGCGATTCCTGCACTGTTAGGTACAGGCAACCTTTTGTAGAGTGCGCAAAAAACGTAGTGTACTCTATACCTTTGCCATGCGGCCGAGCCTACGTTGGCCAAACTGGCAGATGTCTAAACGAGAGGCTCATGGAACACAGCAATAGTGTCATCGGGGCATCCCGTCATCTAGGCATACACTGCCGTGATTGGCAACAGTGTAAGGAACGTGGTCCTTTTTTGGGAAAAATCAACAGTTCTTCATAAGTATGTCAGCAAAACTTCCAGGGAGATAGCAAAGGCTGGTGAGATTGCAGAAAAAGGAGATTATTGTGTCAGCACCCCTTCGGTGTTGTTAGGTGATAAAGAACGTCGGGTCTTAGGAATTTCCAACTAGGGTATCATGGTTTTTGTTCTTGTTTGCGTCCTGACTTTTAGGTTTTAGCTTTATGTTGTCTTCCTTGTACCTGTGATGATGTGTTTCCTTTCCGGGTTGGCGCTGCTACCAGTCTCACATGACTTTCCTTTTCATTGCTGCGCATGCCCTCTGTATGCTATATGTAGTCGCTGCGCGCAGCAATAAACGTTGTTGAAGTCGGCGTTTTTTGGTGTCTCCCCTCAAGTCCGTGTTTGTCTTTGCGCTGTGAATGTAAGCATGAAGTACCAACTCGCCCAGCAACTGATTTTAAACTTAATTCCGAAAACAGTAAGGAAGAGCGATCGTCAAGAACGAGTATATAGTTTAGTTTCTTAGAGCTCTAGCTCTTAAGGCGAAAGATCCCGGCCTATGCGCAGTCGTGGCTATTAACATCAAGCGTTCGCACATTCTTTTTTGAGAAAAATTTACTGTCGATCATATGGTGTGATCCAACAAACCTGCTGTCTTGGTTGCACGTTTCGCTTTTGCATTGATCGCCTTGCCATTGCGCCTCTGTCTCTTCTGGTGGGTGGAGACATTCTGGAGGTTGGAGTTCAGCGGGTGTGTCGGTGAGGCTCTTAGGTGAAAAATTGAAAATTGGTTTTGAGGAAAGAAAAAGACGCAGTAACTGTCTCAGTATCTCGGCAGACACCCAGACCACGCCGTAAGGAAGGAAAAAAGGAGGAAGTGGAAGAAAAAAGTAAGAAAGAGGTGCCATAGTGGAGGGCTCCGGCATAATTTCGACCACATGGGGATCTTTAATGTGCACTGACATCACACAGCTCACGGCCGCCTTTTTGCGTTTCGCGTCCATCGAAACGCGGCCACCGCTGTCGGGTTTGAACGCGGGTACTTAGGTGGGGGGTTGCTTTTTTACCGGTTCAGTTCAGCTCAGTTCAGTTCAGAAAAACTTTATTTCCGGCAGATGGTGGTCTCCCTACCCCCTCTCAGGCTCGGCCGAAGCCTAAGCCTGATTAGGAGATGGGGCCGTCGGCTGAGGACGGTGTAGCTGACGCTTCACGGCCTCAGCCGCCACGCGGGTGGCTTTGCGCTGCGCGTTGGAGTCCTCGCTCCGCAGCAGCGCCTCCCAGGCTTCAAAACTATTTATTTCTTCCTTAGCCCCGGGTGAGCTAAGACATTTCCAAGTAATGTGGTTTAGTGTACCCCTTTCCCCACAGTCGATACAATTTTCGTCGCCTGGGTTCTTAGCAATTTTGACTGGCGATATGTATACCCCTGCTTGGATCCTCCTCCAGATATACGCCTCTTGGTGAGTAAGGGATACGTCTGGAGGAGGGTATATTCTTCTTCCTAATTTGTAACCATCCGTATTTTCCTTGTACGTGATTGGGGCATCCTTAAGATTTGTGCAGACCGGTTGCTCCGCTGCTGCCCGGATGTAGGTTACTCGGGCTAGCAGGTGAGCGGCCTCGTTACCAGCTATTTCTTCATGTGCTGGTATCCAGAATTTGCAGCAGACCTATGTTTTGGATGCTTTCCAGAATGCGTTTGGCTTCCCAAGAGACCAAGCCCTTACTAAAATTTCTTACAGTGGATTTACTGTCGCAAAGAATGTACCCTGCATTAGATCCTGCCAGGGCGAGCGCCACCGCCACTTCTTCAGCAGTTTCCGTGTTCTGGGTTCTGACTGAGGCTGTGATCAGGGGTTTTCCCTGACCGTCTAGAACGGCCGAAACCGCAGCCCCCTCCAGACCCCCAGCAACGTCTACGTATGCTACCTCCTCAGCAGGCAGCTCTCTGAACTTTTTTGCCAGAGCCTTGGCCCTATGTTTTCGTCTATCTTTGGTGAACTGAGGGTGCATGTTTTTCGGTATGGGAGGAATTTTTATTTTGGACCTGATGTCGAGAGGTATATCTACCTTGCCTTCTATTTTGCTGTCAGGTTGTACCCCCACCCATTCCATAATTTTCCTGCCTGTCCGGGTTTTGCTAAGTCGTTCAAGCTGTGAAATTCTAACTGCTTCCTTAAGCTCCGCCCATGTGTTATGAACCACCATTTTTTCTAGTTCTTCAGTGGATGTATTTACAGGTAAACTTAGGGCTCTTTTTACACTTTTCCTAATGATTATATTCAGTCTGTCTACCTCCCCTTTGTTAAGTTCCATGAAGGGGGTGGCGTAACAGATCCTGCTTGTGATGAAAGCCTGCGTGAGCCTGAGCAGGTTCCGCTCCTTCAACCTCCTTCCTTTGGTAGCTATTTTTCTAATTAACCCTGCTATCTTATCTGTATACTGTTCTAGTTTCTTTATTGTGCTAGCGTTCTTGCCTTTGGAATTGATGAAGAAACCAAGGATTCTGATTTCCTCAACTCTGGGAACCTTGCAGCCCTCAACTATGATGTTGATGTCTGGCTTAGGTCCGTATATTCCTTTGGCGTACACTAGAACCTCTGGTTTTTGAGGAGAACAGGCCAGCCCTCTCTCTTTGGCATATTTAACAATGATGTCCACAGCCTGTTGTATCTAATCTCTGGCTTCGAACGTACCAGGTTCGCTGATTCAAAGATTTATATCATCGGCGTACAAGCTGAATTTGAGGTTGCTAATTCTGTTGAGCAGGGGTGGGAGTCCTCTCATTGCTATATGGAAAAGAAATGGGGATAGCACTGCCCCTTGTGGCGTGCCGGACCCCCCTATCTTAATTGGTTCCGACTTTGCATCCTGAAACCTCAGTATCGCTTCTCTGTTTGCGAGAAAGTCCTTTATGTAGTTGTATGTTCTTAGGCCCAGGTTTGCTTCCTGTATGCCTCTAAGTATAGCTTCATGCCTAACATTATCGAATGCCTTAGTTAGGTCTAGGCCTAATATAACTTTCAACTCATGTGAACGGTTCCTGATTATATCCTGCTCTAGTCTTAGCATTATATCCTGAGTGCTTAACCCTGGTCTGAAGCCAACCATCTCGTGTGGCCATTTGTTATTGTCCTCCATATGCCTGGAAAGTCTGTTGAGCACTACATGCTCCATTACCTTTCCTACACAGGATGTAAGTGAGATTGGTCGCAAACTATTGAGTTCCTCGGGTTTCCCCGGTTTTGGTATAAATACTACTTCTGCCTGTTTCCAGGCTTTGGGAATCTTTCCGGTTTCCCATACTTTCCCAATGTAGGCCGTGAGGTTGGTGACGGATACATCATCAAGGTTTTTAAGTACCTTGTTGCCAATGCCATCTGAGCCGGGTGCCGACTTAGTTTTTAGATTGCATAACGCAGCACGCACCTCCGCTTCCGTGATTGATGCATCCAGCTCCGGGTTGTCCTCACCCCCATATTCTGGTAGAGGCCCAGCCGGTTCCTGGTTGAGATATACTTCTGCCAGACGCTCGCATAGTTGTTCATCTGTGCCGTTGAAACTGTGCCTGACTTTCGTTTGTCTAACTCTTGCCTCTGATTTGGTTTTATCTTGGTCCAATAAGTGTCTGATTATATTCCAAGTCTTTGTCAGACTCATTCCCTTTTCCATCTGGTCGGAAGCGCTTAGCCAATTTTGCTCGCATACCTGAAAGGCATGCTTTTATATTTCCCTGTTGAGTTTGCTTAGGTCCCTCGTTATCCGCCTGTCGTTCTTATTTTTCTTTTTCCTTTCCTCGAGGGTCGTTTTCTGCCGAAAAAGACTGAGAAGCCTGCTGTCCACGTTTTGTGGGGCGTCCTTGTCCTTTACCTCAACTGTAGTGTCCTCTACGTGTTTTTTCAGCAGGGTGGTCCACTCGCATATGTCGGTTATGCTGTCCATGTGTTCTGCTTCTCTTATGGCCCTAAATTTATCCCACTCCGTGATGGTTGGCTTCTTATATTTTCTCACCGCGATGCCCTTTCCTAAAGTGAGGGATATGATGATGTGGTCGCTACCTAGGTTCTGCCCTGTGGTGGCCCAGGTTGCCTTAGTAATGTTTCTGCTGAGGGTGAGGTCCGGAGAAGTATCCACCTTTCCGCCTGATCCTTCTCTCGTTGGCGTGCAGGGATCGTTATGCAATGTGATTCCTAGGTCTTGAATGCATTCTAGCAATTGCCGACCCGTGGAATTTGCCTGCTTGTAGCCCCACTCCGGATGGGCCGCGTTGAAATCACCCACGATTTTGATTGCCTCCTTAAAGGTGGCTTCTAAGTTGAATTTCTGCCTTGGGTTGCTGTAAACGTTAAGAAGAAAAATGCTGTTAGATTCCCTCCTTCCGGTGATTATTTCAACAAAGACGGAGTCTGGTTCTTCGGAATCTATGTCATGTTTTATGAAGGCCAGATTCTTTTTAACCAAAGTTGCCACCCTGGAGTCCGTCTGCCCGTTCCCGTAAAACTTATAGCCGGCTATTGTCGCCCCTGTTTTCGATGTTTCCTGCAGGGCCACGGCTATGGGTTCGACACCGCACATCGTTATGTACTGTTGTAGTAGCGCTCATTTTCTGGCAAAGCCTCTGCAGTTCCACTGCCACAGAGCTTTAAGCTCCGGGCTTTCCTTGGGATTACTGTGATTGGGTTTCCCTGCCATTTTGTTCGTTTAAAAATTCCTCTATTCGGACAATTTTGGCCCCGAGGCTTGTCCCGATACTGTTGAGCGCAGCCGAGAATGCTTGCATTTTTTCGGTTATGTCTTTTATCTGTTCCTGAAAAATCTTAAAATATCCCTCGTATTCGTTATTTTTGTTTGCCTGATCTCTGACTTGTTTTTCTAGTGGGTCCAAGTCTCCACTTTTCCTTTTTGGCGGTGGGGGTCTGGCCTCGTCTTGTTCCATGCAATCAGCTGACTCTGTTTGTACCAGGCCTGTCGTGGTATCTAGTGGTGATCCGGTCAGGAGGACGCAACTTCCGGGCCGGAAAGTACCTATATCCACTCCCGGTCCGTTAGGGGCGTTAGGGGATGAAGGCTTGAAAAAAAGTTTTCTAAAACTGCTTTTTAAGGAAAGTAAATAGGACAGTAACTCTCTCACATCTCACATCTAAAACTTTGCTAATGACGAGAGACGCGTGCACGCCTGATGTAGAGCGCCGTTACGCATCATGGTCTGCTTCTGCCACTCCTTAATTGTTTCAGGGCACAGTCGATGTGCCCTGAATTAACATTTCTATGTTGCTTCTGTCAAGGAACTTTTTCGCTTGACCCAATATTTCGTCCATTTCACCGGTGTACTGATGGTTCGTTTATTACTGAGAAGGACTGCTTGTGCCACGCACAGGTAAAGGTCGAGCGAGTCGGTGCTTCCAACGCACTTGCTCTCGGGACCGTGTGATGCCTCAATTGCTCATATCGCTTCCACGCTGCAGACTCTACTCCGGGCTATTATTCTTCGATTCAGCTCACTGCCAGAGCCAAACAGAGCGACTGCAACTCAAAAAAAGAAAAGAACAAAAGAAGTGTTACGGTTTTAACGTAGTTAAACCGAATAGACGTTTGAAAGCATGTGTTCTTTCTTCGCCTCTTCTTTCTGGCATTTGCGTGTGCACGCAAAAACGTTTCTTGCTCGTAATCTTCCGCATCTCCCGAACTCACCCAAGTTCCTCCGACTCCTCTGAACTGACACGAGCCTACCCGAGTTACTCCGAGGTTCACACATTACTGGCTGGGACCGTGCCAAGTAGTGCATTCGCACTGAAATGGACTTCCGTGGCCACAAAAGCTGGGGATGGCCACGGTGTCGCAAATTTGAGAGACAAATCTATACGCTCATATAATAGCTGCAAAATCATGCTATATTAGTACATCAGAACCATTAATGATTAAAAGAACTGCTAATGCACTTGATATCTCACTTGTTGTGTCGTCCCGCTTCTTGTGTGCTCGTGTTTCGCGCTTCTTCGAACATGAATCTTATCGAACCACCCAGCTTTTCATCCTGCGCCAAAGAGGTAAGCTTGCACCCTTTCGTCATGAAAGCAATAAAAACTTTACTATGGGATACAAATCCCGGATGCGTCCAGTCGGTTGCTTTATTGCGAACAAGGTCGCGCCAAGGCTCCCTTGTTCACAATAAAGCAGCAGTCAATTTGTTTTATGCAGCTGGTCAGTGACCTATGAACCTCCATCGTTAGTTGGTGTTGTACATTGTATTTTTCCCCGTGTATAAAATACGCCGTTATTTGTATGCGAAGCGACACAACAACACGTGCGTGGGCATGCCTTCCAAACAGCTCCGCAAATAAATTCCAGCACCAAAAACATCATACCGAGCTGTCAAGCCATTGCGAATACAAAAAAAATGCAACTTCGATTAGGCGTCTGACAAAGATGGGACCGGCCGCTTTCTTCACAAGAAATCGCGCCGCAGTTCATTGCCCAGCTGGGCGCCAACGGAGGGAGGAAAAGTGCTTCTTCTCTAGTCGCGAAACACGTCGTTTTGAGCCGGCGACCAGCCAGGTCTTCCTACAAATGCTGAGGACGAGAGAGCATCGCGGCGAGGCGTGGTTTCCAGCTGGGATCGCATGCGAGAGCGGCTATCCGAAATCAAACAAGGTCCCGTGAAAGCCTTTAGCTATAAGGATGCGCCCTCCTTGGGTCAGTCTTCCCAGGTTCAAAAGGCCAAGCACTCGCATGTAGCTACACGAAGCACGGAAGGAACTGAAGAAGAACGAACAAAATAGAAAAAAAAACTAGTCTCGACCTTAGACGGCGGGCGCTTACAGTGCCGACACCCAAGAGACCTGAGCGAGGGTTTACAGACCGTTGATTCCCGCGGCGCGTCAAAGAGCCGAGCCCAGCCCCATAGCGGAGTCAGGGAAGGGGCGAAGGCCCGTGTTATATACTTAGAGAAGGCCACGCCGTCGTCCTAACTGATCCAGGAAGTCGTCTGGGAGGGCACGTGTTATCAACAAAGGCATTCGCCGCTGCTGCGCTGCCCACGCCCCACCACCCTGTCTCGGAATGAGAGGAGTTTCTCTTTCTGAATTCACCAACACAAGCTGGCAGAAACCGCTTCCCGAGCTGGGTGTGGCGGTAATGCATGGCTCGCTGAGAGGTGTGCGCTTTATATGTTTTTTTTTTTCAAACCATATAAACGCTACAGGGAGCTGTGTCCTAGCTCTCTCCGATGCACCACTACGCACGTAGATCTTCCTCAACGTGGAAAGGCTAGACAAATAAATAAATCTTCACGGATGCTGTTAAAATGCGGTTCAGGAAATAAGGGACAAATATGAGAATATTGCAACATGGCTTCCCTGTATAAAGAGCAGACAATGCTTAAAGAAACACCGACGACAAACTGAAGTTGACCTTTGTCGATCCCTTGCAAACATTTCTTTGCACAGTCTACAGACTGTCCACAGACTTTTGTCTATGAGGTCTATAGAATTTCTATAGACAAATTCTATACTCTAATCAATAGGCAATACGCATTTTATACACAGCCTATAGATAATCTAGAGATTTATGGCTATACTCTTTTAGTAGACTTTTCTCCATAGACAGTCTATAGACTGTAAATATACAAAAGGAAATATATATAGGAAGGCGATCAAGTGTACAAGAAGTCTACAGACAGTCAATAGACCATTTTATATGTGACGTGAACTACGCCATTCTAATGAAAAAGATGCCACTCTCGCCAAAAAAGTTACCTTTACAAGCTACAAAAGCGCCCAATAAGAAATACGCGTGCTACCATCTTCGGCCGACTTCGCAGGCGAAATGCGTCAGTTGACACCAAATTTTGGGCACGGATCCCGGAGGTTAGGTTACGTCGCCATTTACTCTCGGTGTAGACGTCACGAGTTTCAGTCCAGTAGCAGGAAGTGTTTTGTTAAATATTTTCCACCGATAAATGGATCTTTTGCTGCCCGACAAACGTTAGCATAAGCAGAAAGCTCGAGAAGAGTACTTTCTGCTGAAAACAATTCTCTATGAAGTGGTAATCAGTGTCTCTTTAAGCACCCGAAAGAGACTCGATAAGAAAAAAATTATCCTTTGCCACCTTAGGACTGTGGCTGCCACTCACCGTTCAGAAGCGCGCAGGTGTGTGCCTGATGAGTACAGCTGAAGAATTCCCCACTGTGAGGCGCCTGCCGGTTTCTTACACGGAGTGATCAAGTTGCACTAAATCTGATCACTTGCGTACCATGCAAGCGAAACAGGGGCCATTTCATGTGCGTACCAAAATGCAATGCCGCATTTTTCACCCAAGTAATAGATGCTTAAGTTGCAGAAGAAAGCAAAGACAGAACACGGACAGAATGGAAGATCGTATTTGCGTAGACGAGAAAACACACACACACGCAGATGAAAGCCGCAGCCGCTGTGGTCCTTCTGTCATGAGCCTCTATTGTAAATAATCTGGTGTATTACCACCCGTGAGTAACAGTCCATCAGCAGCTTAAGGAGGTAATTCAAGCGCCATCTTAAACCCGTAAAGTTATTCTGGAGTAATGGTAGTTTTGTTATTCGTGAAGATGCAACATGCGAGGCAATGAAAAAATTCAGCCATGTTAAGCTTATCTGCTTAGCGCATTAGTCACTGAGAGGTGTTAAAGAACGCGCTGTGCTGCCCAGGTTGTGAAAGTGGGTCTTCGAAGGCCCCGGTACGACCAAGGGCACCTCCTCTTACTGTTCCCTGCACCGTTCGCCTTTATAAGCACCCTTGGTCTGCCGGAGGTAGTGCTCTGTTAGGATCCGGTGCCGACCCGCTTCCTGTTTCCGAGAGCGCACGGCAAGATCATGTTGGCAGCGGCAATGGTCTTCACCATGTGGACCGCGGTGGTAGGAGAGAGCTTCTTCCCCATTTTCCTTCTTCCTATTCCCCATTTTGTTCTGAATCCACCTGCCATGAATATAAGATGTAACAAAATACACAGGAAATGAACAACTTTGTTCACACAATGTAGCCCTCCCGCCTCAAGCCTTGCTCACACACAAGCAGGCACGCCCACACACGCACGTAAACACACACACGCACGCACGCACACACGCACGCACGCACACACACACACACACACACACACACACACACACACACACACACACACACACACACACACACACACACACACACACACACACACACACACACACACACACACACACACACACACACACACACACACACACACACACACACACACACACACACACACACACACACACACACACACACACCAACACACACACACACACACCAAAACACACACACACACACCCACACACACACACACACACACACACACACACACACACACACACACACACACACACACGCACGCACACACGAACGAACGAACGAACGACGAACGAACAAAAATGCGGATAGATCCGGGAAACGATGAGTGCTACCGGTGCATGTAGAAAACTTTTCGCCGATTGTGCTTATGGTTGTTGACGCTTTAGCACGCCATTAGTCTGCCTACGCGAGCTCCCATTAAAGCCCAGGCATTCCATCAAGGCTATCTCTTCTCCCTCCACTTGATCTTTGTCTTCTTCCAAGGTAGCTCGAAAGCACGGATAACCTACCCTGCTATACTACATGTCCATGTATACATAATACATTGCACTTTCACAGGATTGCAGATGTTTTTTATTATTATCAAAGCGAGCTTGAGCCTGGACTACTACTCAGGTGATCTGTGTCATGCAGAGGGAAAAGCGTAACCACCGAAATTTTACACGAAGGCCATACAGATTGCGGTTCTTTATTACGACGCCAACGACGGAGCGCGCTCGAGCTGCAAAACCCAGCCCGCATGCCCTCAAAAGAATAGGGGGCTAACCGTTATGAACGCCTGCACCGAGTGGACAAACAAGGACAGTTCACCTTGGTTATCGCTCGCTCATTTCACGAACCGCGCACGTGGTAAGAGCGGCGCCGAGGTGGGGCTGATTGACCGCGACGCATGCGACCGTCCAGGCTGACGCGGTCGCCCGCCACGCCTCCTCTAACGCTGTCTCCGCCGTGTGTCGTGCCAGCACCTGCTCCCATCTTTTTACGGCCTCGCACGACGCCCATAAAACAAAATGGACACTGAGGCAGTTATATCACCCTTTCTCTCGTTTCCCCTCCCCGTTCTCCTCCCCTAATTTCATACGAACGGCCGCTGGAGCGATGCGATGGGATGGGCGACCGTGGCCCTTCTGCAGGAGGGCAGCGGACAGGTTCAAAGGTTAAGGCACCGAGAGGTTAGATCACGGCACGAGGCCGCGATTGTTAGTGCGCGGGCGAGTCGACTTGTGAGTGCCCGAATCCGTGGCCACTTAGCGAGAGAGGGGCCGTCGACGTAAGCTGACAAGATGGAATGAAGCCGGCTGGGTGCATGGTGACCGTGAACTCAGAGCGCCCTTGTGCGCACCGCATGGTGGAACTCTGTTGTTGTACGGCAAGACAGCTTCGAAGAGTCAAGCACTTTACGCTACGAAGCGTTATGTCATCACCATCGTGATTAACCTAGCTTGGCCCACTGCCGGACAAAGGCCTCTACCATATATCTCTAGTCACCTCTGTCCTGTGCCAGCTGCTGACACCTTCTTCCCGCAAACTTCCTAATCTTATCCGCCCACCAGGATTTCTGCCGCCCCCTGTTGCACTTGCCATCTCTTGGAATCCAGTCCGTTACTCTTAACGACAATCGGTTATCTTTACTTATCGGTGTTGGTTATTTAATATATTGTATATTGTCTATTTATAGGAGTTGTTTATATTCTGCACATTTCTCTATCGCCTGCCTGGTTGTGCGAATATTGTGTATTGCCGAGTAATCTTTACGATAGCCAGCCTCGCCCTTTGGTTGATTGAAGTTTAAGGTTGTTCTCATTCCATTAGCGATTACATTCATGTGTCTGTGTCCTTGTCTGTTTCAGCGCTTTCACGAACATCGTTAAGCAACTAGCGCAAACGCTGCCGCATTTGAATTACCTTTATAAATACCTTGCAGACAGAGAACAGTAAGGTGATCGGACTCTAATTTTTCAAGTCCTTGACATCCCCTTTCTTATGGATTAACATAATAAGAGCGTTCTTCTATGATGCCGGTGCGCACTAGGTGATGAGGCGTTGCGTATGCTGGGTGCCCAGTTTTTACAGTGACAGCTGTTAAAGGCTCTTTACCTCGGTTTCGCGACGTTGTGATTGTAGCAGTAGTAGTAGTTGGGCTCAAAAGAGGGGTGGTTGCTACGGGAACCCCTCGGAGTGTGGCCGCTGCAGGAGGAGTGTATGTCTAGAGCGAAGGAATGCGTAACCGAAGAGTGGTTACCGTTGAAGGAAGAAAGTATGGTGATAGCTGTAGAATGCGTAATCGGAGTGTGCCTGCCACGGAAAACCTACATAGGGTGGTTATCAGGGCAGGAGGAGTCTGTAGCGAGAGCAGCTGGGTGGGAACCCTGGAAAGCGGAGGAAGTTTGCCTTGGAAAGAGGAGTGTACGGCGGCAGCGTAGCAATACGTAAGCGGAGGGTGGCTGCCACGGAATCATTCAAAGAGTGGTTACTGATGAATGAGTAGAGAGAGTATTGCGACAGTGCTCAAAAACAGTGTAACAGGGACAAAAAAAAAAAAGCGCTGCAGGACACACTCAAGTGTTTTCGACTGTCGTACCTAGTTTTCTTTTGGCCCTGCCCTTGCAGTGCTAACTATTCTTACGGGTCTGTTGGCACGTCCGGAGTGAGTACGTCCGAGCACGTCTGCGAAGCAAGGGGAGACGGCGCATCGCACGCCGCAAGGATAGGAATTCAAGGAGATGGCCGGTGTTATCGAGTACCTGCGTCCGCAAGTGTCCAGCTGGACCAATCCTCACCGCCCCTGGACCAGTGAAAGGAAGCCAAGGAACGAAACAAGGAGTGAGACACATTGCCGAGCAGCTAAGACAGCTCGTACAAGACGTGTGGTTAAGACAAACCCAAGAGAGTGGAGGCTCAGGCAATATTTTTTTTTTGTGGGGGGGGTGGGGGGGGGTGGGGGGGGGGGGGGGGGGGGGGGGGGAGGGGGACAAAACATGGCTTTGGAGGCGGCGTTACACAAGAAAGGTTTCTGAATAGACCGATGTAAACTCTTTGATACGACACGAAACCTTGTGTGTAGTATTGTGCACTGTTATGGACAGCAGTGAAAAAGAGGGAAGACTCATACCACTACACGAACTGAGGTGACAATGCAAGGCTGGGCAGAACTACTGTCATGCGCCTTCTGATTGTCCTGTTAGGCATCAGCGCATGGTATGTTTTGAGCATCGGCTCATTCCGACACAACAAATACAAGTTGTATGAAGCGATCTAGAATGCAGTCGATGGTCATCGGTGGATGCCAGCCGGATCGCAAAACCGCCATGAATGCTCTTCCCTTTCTCTGGCGCTGATTGCTTAAATTTGGAGATTTTCAACTCATCTTTGGAGTCTTTCCAGCACTACGCTCACTTATTAGCAGAACACGACAAAAGAATCTCCCACAAACGATCCCAAACCAAACCACCAAGTTTCACCCGACAAGATGGTGCATATGGTAGGATCCAAACCAACAGGATGCGGAGAAAATCATGCCAGCCGCTATGATGTGCGTGATATGATGCATGTACCTGCGGTGATTTAAGCGATGGTAAATATTACTACGCTGATGCGATTCCAGTTTTACTATATCCCGCCAAAGAGGGTGTGTTAGCATGTGAATCCAGCTCCTATGAAGAACCAACGTCGATGACCATGTTTGGAAACACGCCACCTAACGCTCAAAGCTGTGCTGCCGAGAATTCACTCAGAGTTGTAACTCCGAGGAGTCGAAACTGGCCTCCTTACATAGCTACATCAAGAAATAGAGAATCACGGGCACCGAACCACTGTCGGCACTTCTCATGCAAACCCAGTGCCACCAATCAAAGACAATGGGGACACTGTGGTTTTCTTTCATCCTCCTCTGGCCTTGAGAAGACAGGAGTCCGTGAGGGGAAGACGGAATCGACATTCTCGGGGGTCTTATGCGCAAAACTGAAGTTATCCCGACGATGCACCAAGAGCGGGGAACCACACTTCTTCGGAGGCCAAATAATCGAGCTGGGGTATCGACGTGGCCAAACCGAAGCACTTTGCAAATGGGACTCAAAAACACGATCCAAACGAAAGCATGAGGAAGACACCACGATACGCGAGGGGCACGGTGGGAGGAGGCATCTCCAGCCACAAACTTCGACAAGCGGCTTCGCGGCTGACGGTGGATTGGATTGGAAAACATTTAATTCGTCAGAAAAAGCAGAATGCAGACGATCCGTGCTAGGTGGCTATCAATCCACGGCTGACAGCGACCTGGGTAGCCCATTCAATGACCCGGGTTTGAACTCCCAAGTCTGAGCTGACCAACACGGCCTCCCACTGCTCGAGAGTAGGAACCTGCATTAGAGATTTCGGGGGCGGCTCCTCTTTACAATTCCACAATAGGTGATCATAAGTGCCTAAATCACCACATAATGTACATGCAGGGTCGTATTCACCGGGGTAGAATTTTGACAACAGGTAAGGCGTCATGAAGGACCGCGTCTGGAGTCGCCTCCAAGTGGCCTCCTGCTCCTTATTAAATGCTTTGTCTGGAGGAGGGAATATCCTCCTTTCAAGTTTAAAATGATTAGTAATATCGTGAAAAGATGATAGGCCGTCCTTCGAAAAACTCTCAGCAACGACAGCGTCCCCTGCTCGGCTGACGAATCCTCGAGCTGTTATGTGGGCCGCTTCGTTACCAGGGTTCCCCGAGTCAGCCGGGACCCATATCAATTCAATAATTCTGTCTAAGTCTTTGGTTTGACCCAATATGCTCATTGCTGCCTGAGAAATTCTGCCCCTCGCATAATTGCGTATGGCAAATTTAGAGTCGCTGAGTATGGTAGTAGCTTCTGTGTTAACGATAGCAAGGGCGATTGTCGCCTCTTCTGCCGTTTCCGAGGATTTCGTTATGGTAGTGCCGGAGACTATCAGTCTACCTTGCGTATCCACCGCCGTTATTGCGAACGCTTGTTTCTGGGGATATTCTGCGGCATCTACATATACTGCATGTTCATCTTGGTTGTATATGCTGTGTAGAGCTTTTGCCCTAGCCCTTCTTCTCCCCTCGTGGTGAGTAGGATGCATATTCTTAGCTAGTGGCTTAACTCTTATTACCTTAGCGATGCGTTTAGGTATCTGTGTTTTGGTATCTTGGGGTGGCAACTGTATGCCTAGTCCTAAACGATCAAGTATGGTTCTTCCTGCTTTGGTGCGGGAAAGCCGGCCTCTCTGCATTGTTAAGTGTGCCTCTGTAAGCTCGTCTAAGGTGTTGTGTACTCCCAAACCCAGAAACCTTTCGGTGGAGGTACAGTTCGGTAGCCCTAATGCTACCTTGTATGCTTTTCTAATCATAGACTCTACTTTGGCTTTTTCACTACTGTCTAATTTTAAGTATGGGAGTGCGTAGACAAGCCTGCTTATTACTAATGCTTGTACTATTTTGCAAAGTTCTGTCTCCTTCACTCCCTTCCTTTTGCTTGCAATTCGTCTAATTAGTCTTACCGTCATATTGACGGTTGTCTGGAGTTTTTCTAGTGTTTCCTTGTTCTTCCGGTTCGACTGAAGGAAGAGTCCAAGGATTCTTATAGTTTGAACTTCCTTTACAGGGAGCCCTTCCACCCAGATTTTCAGTGGAGGCGGAGGTTTGTAATTTTTTGCTCGAGGGCCCCTTGGTTTGTATCTGATTAGAAATAATTCGGACTTGGAGGGCGAGCAGGTTAGCCCTACTTTACCCGCCAGGTCTTGTATTATGTCTACAGCTTGTTGCAGGGTATTCTCTATCTGACCATCGCTGTCAGTTGTGGTCCATAAAGTGATATCATCTGCGTAGAATGTGTGTTGCAGCCCCGGGATGGCTGCTAATTTAGAAGGAGTTTTAATTAGTGAGAGATTAAAAAGGAAGCGTGACAGGACTGAGCCCTGTGGCGTTCCTTTACCTCCAAGTGAGATAGAGTCTGATTTAATCTCTCCCACTGCTATCTCTGCCGTTCTGTTACTGAGAAATGACTTGATGTACTGGAAAGTTCTTTCCCTTGGGTTGATGTCCGAGAGATTCCTTAAGATAGCATCGTGCGTGACATTATCAAACGCCTTGTTCAAATCCAAGCCTAATATGGCTTTAGTTCCTCTGCTGCGTTCCATGTCTATGATGTCTGTCTTGAGTTGCAGCATAACATCTTGGGTAGAAAGATCAGCCCTAAAACCTAGCATGGAGTTAGGGAGTAAGTTGTTGTCCTCAGCGTATGCTTGAAGCCGATTGAAAATTATATGTCCCATTAACTTTCCTAAGCAGGATGTTAAAGAGATTGGGCGTAGATTCTCTATACACAATTTCTTGCCTGGCTTTGGAATGAATGTAATCTTTGCATGTTTCCATTCTTGTGGAATGTTTCCGTCTGTCCAGTATTTGTTCATGAGATCAGTGAGTGCTTTCACTGACCCTGCGTCCAAGTTTCTAAGTGCTTTGTTAGTAACACCGTCAGGCCCGGCTGCAGACGTGATGCGTAGTTGCCCCATGGCAAGCCACACTTCCGACTCCGTAATCTCAGCGTCCAAGTCCTCGTTGGGTGTTCCCTGATAGTTTGGCAGCGGTCCATCTGGGGTTGTGTTTAAGTATCGATCTCGTAGTTCCGTTAAGAACTCCTCTGTGGTGCCTTGATACTAATGCACTAATCTCATAAGTTGGCATCGTTTAGTTGATTTAGCCTCTGTGGGGTGAAGAAGGTGCCTTAGCAGATGCTAAGTTTTCCGGCACTCGAGCTTGCCATTCATGCGGTCGCAAATTTGCTCCCATTGTTTGTGTTGAAGCTCTAGAGTATATTTTTCAATTAGTCTCTGCAACTGTGCAATTCTCTTTTTAAGATTTTTGTTGTGTTTGTTTCTCTTCCAGCGGTTTTGCAAGCTGAAATGAGCTTCCCACATATGCAATAACCTAGAGTCAGTGACTTGTCCTTCTTCCATGCCGATTTCGGCTGTGGTAGCCTTAATGTCCATTTTTAGTGATTCCACCCAGTCCCCGAGATGTTCAATTACTGGGTCTGTGCTTGCATCTTTTTGTCTTTGTTCTCTTATTACCCTGAACTTGTCCCAGTCTGTAATTTTTACTTTGTTGAAGACTGATTAATGCTTTGCTGTCTCAAAGGTGGTAGATATAATGTAATGGTCACTGCCTAGCGTGTGTCCTGTGTTACTCCATGTTCGGTTTTGTATGTTCTTTGCCAGGGTTAGGTCTGGCGACGTCTCTTTACATATACTGTTGCCTAGTCTCGTGATTTCTTGCGGGTTGTTCAGGACAGTTAGGCCTAGATTTTGGACCACTTGCCATACCCTGTTGCCTTTGGGACCGGCTCTAGTGTATCCCCATTCCGGGTGTGGTGCGTTAAAGTCCCCTACTATTAATAGCTGGGCTTTAGTCGCTAGTTTCGGAGTCTTGATAAGTAATTCTGGTATACCGGTACCCTTATCTTTGGGTGGGCTATATACATTAAGCAGAAACAGATTTGTATCTCCTCGTTTCTTGGGGAAAATCTCAAGGAGGACGTAGTCTTCCTTTGAACTTTCTATGGAGTGCTGTAGAGCAGTAATATTGCGTGGCAATAATACGGCGGTGGACACGCCCGTAATTGAGCCGGCATCATATCCTGGCGGAAGAAACGCCTTATAGCCCGGTAATTTGACCGCGCCACTAGCTTCTTGTAGAGCAATAATGTCTGGTGGACGTTGTTGTGCTTGAATGTGAAACTGCAGATTCCCTCGTTTGCGCCGGAAGCCTCTGCAATTCCACTGCCATACCTCAATTTGTTGCGACGGGGCCATATTGGTGATCCACTCTTTGCTGTAAGGATGTTAAGCTGTTCTCCAATGCGGTCAGCTTCTCCATCACTTGTTGGAACATAGACATTACTTGAGTTTGGAACGGTCTGAATTCCACTGCTAAGGCATCTACCTTTCCTACTCTAACCTACTCTAACCTCTAGGCTGTCTACCTTGTTCTGAATGCTATCCACTCTTGTAGTGATTGCATTAGGGTCAGCTCTTAATGGAGCGGGCGTAGCCGGCTGCAGTATATCGCCTGCAGAGGCTTCGGCAGCTTGTTTTGGGTATTCTCCGCGGGGGGAGGGTGTCTTTTAACTGCGGTGCGTTTGTCTGTTTCCATAGCCTCGCATGCGGGAATGGGTGCTTTAAGAGGGGCTTGCACAGGTGTTTGCTGTGACTGTGCTCTTTGCTCTCTCGAGGCCATGACAAGTCGACGAAGCTCCGCCATTTCTTTCTTTAGTCTGGCGTTTTCCTCGTCACGCACCTTAAGCTCTTTGTGGAATTGTTCTATAAGTTCCTTCTCCCGAGCGCTCATCTGTTGGGAGGCCGGATTTGGCCAGCTCACCTTTTTGTTGGTTCGGCTGCTGCTTCTGCCTTGGTCTGAACTTGTGCTCTTCTCTCCATCAGCCGCCCCACTCAGCGGCGCGAAGGAACTGGATCTATCTCTGCCCTGGTTCCATGTTTGGTTCCTCGCCCGGCTCGAAGATCGGTGCCTGGATCTCGGGTGATGCTCCACGTGATGTTGGGCCGCACCTTCCACGTGATGCTGGGCCGCACGCTCGTTAAGCCTATGTGATTGTTGTCTCCGGACCACGAGGCGGCGCTGACGGTGGTGCCCGGTATACTCAGGCTCTTCGAATCAGCGACGACCGCCGTGGCGACGACTGTGAAGCAGTCAATGGCGGCCCTTCTCCTTCTCTCTTTTTTCCTCCTCGGTGAAGAAGCCATCCATCCGGCGGAGTGGAACCACCGCGGTAAAAACTCTCCTCGGGATTGCCGGTGAAGACCACGTCTCTCCCCCACGCCCATTGCAAAGGAATAGAAGATAATTAGTATAGAATTGGAACAGAATTGAAACAGAGTTAAAACAGAACTTAAATAGAATTAAAATAGAACTTAAATAGAATTAGAACAGAATCGGAACAGAATTGCAACGTTCTCGCATTACTCCCACGTAAATTCCTCAAGTGCCCTCCGTAATTAATGATTATTTTGTAGTGGATGAGCATTTTATCGTTCATTCCCTGAGAATTAGGCTGTACGGAAATTATTGCAAACAGCAAATAACCGATGTTGAATTGACTTGTAAGCCGTTGTCAACTCGTTGATGAAAGTTCAAACGAGATTTAATAAAAGTGGAGACAATTAGCTTCCTGTTGACTCATATCATTACATAACGCTTTGAGAGTAACAAAGGATCTCAATAGAAGTTGAGTTTTTTATTGTGCTGTTTGACTCCACAAGAACTCACTCAGCGATTAGCTTATATATTAAACTCAATGAGTATTTTTTAACGATGAGGCCAAGTACGTTACGAAAGAAAGAAAAATTCGCCTTTTTCGGTTGCCTTCGCAGCTTGAGGAGCGTTTGCGATAAGCCGCGTTTCATAGCTGACAGCCCGCTTAGTTTCCCTTGCCGCCTTCGGTGCTTTACGTGCTGCCGCATTCAGCCGCTTTTGTTTTCGCGCTGGGCAGAGAGCTCAACGCCACTCGCTGCTTTCCCTGTTTATCGCTCCGTAGCACTCGACCGCTCTTCATCGGCCTTGGCGAGGCGTTTCGCCGCCTTCTAATCTTTGCCTCCGTCTACATAAAGGCGCCGTCGGCAACATGGGCGACCCTTTCAACATTCTTACTCAACCAGCTGAATTACATATATGGCGGCAGCCTGGAAACAACCATTTAGAAACGCATAAAGTGCAGATAAAAGAAAACAGTTCTCAAAGCGCAGCTCGAAACGCTACCAGTTATGGTACTAGTAGCTGTTGTTTGGACAACAACAATAACTACCAGATCTAAAATGTTGTGCGAGAGCATACGGTGATGACCAAGTGAGCAGAGGCATCGGGAAAGAGGCTGCTGTGTGTGTGGTGGTGCTGGTTCGAATCCACCCGGGGCTATATTTTCAACAGTACTTTCCTGATGCGTCCAGTATATATATATATATATATATATATATATATATATATATATATATATATATATATATATATATATATATATATATATATATATATATATATATATATATATATATATATATATATATATATATATATATATATATATATATATATATATATATATACCACTTTGAATTTGAGGGAAGGCACTTTCTTCAGGTGAACGGTACGGCGATCGGGACCAGGATGGCACCTGCCTATGCCAATATATTCATGGCGGATCTCGAAACACAATTTCTGGACACTCAACCTTCGAAGCCACTCCTGTACAAGCGTTTTCTGGACGATATCTTCCTCATCTGGCCTCACGATGAAGCTAGCCTATTAACATTTATAGGGAACTACAACAAATTTCACCCATCGATATCGTTCACCCACAGCATCTCCAAAACATCTATAAACTTCTTGGACGTGACAATACAGAAAAAGGGAAACGTACTTAAGACAACGCTCTACAGAAAGCCCACCGACCGCCCGCAGTATCTACATTTTAAGAGCAGCCACCCGCACCACTGCAAGACGAGCATACCTTACTCTCAGGCTCATAGATACCGACGGATATGCTCTGAGCTCGATGACTTTGACCGCCATGCTGAACAACTGAAGACAAATCTCTTACTGAAAAAATATCCCGCTTCCATCGTGGAAGACGCTATTCGGAAAGCTCGCGGTCTAGACAGAAATAAAATACTGAGTCCCCAAAACTTCCAGCAAGGTGAAAGGCAAACCAACCTCGTTCTCACACATTCATCAAACATGCCACGCGTGAACAAAATCCTCTCAAAACATTTTAACATTATCCAGCAAAGCAGTCACCTGTCCCGCATTTTTAAGCAGCCACCAAGAGCGGTATACCGGCGCAGCAAGAACCTCAAAGACATTTTAGTTAAATCCAGAACATCGCCCAATGCTAACCCAAACCCCGGGTGTCAACCCTGCCGAAAACCACGCTGTAAGGTTTGCTGTCACATGCTGACAACAGGAACTGCAAAAGGTACCTTCTCTGACTTTACTTTCACAATCAAAGAAACTCTAAATTGCGACAGTGCAAATGTGGTCTACATGCTTCACTGCAGCGTGTGCGGCATGCAGTACATCGGCCAGACAGAAACTCCGTTCAGGTTGCGATTCAACAACCACAAGGCCCACGTTCACACACTGCCAAACCTACCCTTTTCTAAGCACCTATGTCTGCCACAGCACTCATTTGAAAGCATCCGGGTCATCCTCCTACAGTCGGGTTTTCAAACCGGCCGCCAAAGAGAACAAAGGGAATCGTATTTCATACATAAATTTCGGACATTAACCCACGGCATTAATGAGAACTTGGGCAATTTTGCCTTCCTCAAAAACCTCTCCAATTGAGAAAGAAGCTCCCGTCTGTTATTTTCCATTTGTTTTCCTTTTATCCTGCTCACCATGCGCCCCCCCCCCTCCCCCCCCCCCCCCCCCCCCCCTCTTCTTTACTCCATGCCGGTTTCCCTTTTTCCTCCTTGTCCTCCAAGCTCCCTTCTCGGAATTGTCAGCGGTGGGACGCGCGGCGCAGGCGCCCTCTGACGAACGGCCGGTGGTTGCTTTCTGCGGCGGCTAGTTGCGGGAACGGGTTTCGACACGGCGTCTGGACGACCGCTTTTCCGCCGCTGAGGCGACACGCTGCCCTCGTAACGGTCACTGGTGCCTCTTGAACAAGGCGTAATGATGCGGCCTTGACAGCTGACAGTAAATTACATTACAAGAGTTCTGAACATCTGCACCGCTGGGGAGCGGGTCATGCTATGTGCGCCTTTGTGTTTTGTTTCAGTGTATTCTGGTGTTTTCCTTTTTGTTCTTTTCTTGTTTTCTGTGTTTTCGTTATTTTCCCCTTGTGCTCGAACTTCTCGCTTCCGCAGAGGGAAACCTTTCTTGCTTCAGTCTTCTCGGCGAAAATCCAGCTCTGCTGCACGTCTCTCACCTCTGTATTTTAACTAGCTTTTTTTAACTTGTTTCGCAGCCATTCTCCTTTCCCCTTAGTGGACGCCGACATAGAGGAAGAGAAAGTGCCTCCTCTCCCTCTGCATTTAGGAGCGTAAATGCGCACATCTGTGTATTCATTCGACTTTACCCTGATGAAGGACGGTCCACCGTCCGAAACCGTTGGTGAATAAACCTAGATAATCGAACCAGTTGTGACCTTTTCACTGTGCAAGTTTTCACTGGCCCGTTGAGCAACCCTAACTGCTTCCATATATATATATATATATATATGATTCTGATGAAGGCCGTTCCACTGCCGAAACGTCAAATTACATTGTTTCAAACGTTGGTCTCTGTTTATTCACTATATATATGTTTTCACAGCTACTATATATATATATATATATATATATATATATATATATATATATATATATATATATATATATATATATATATATATATATATATATATATATATATATATATATATATATATATATATATATATATATATATATATATATATATATATATATATATAAATTCGGAGTATTTGGCGTAATCTTGACATCACCGTTTGAACGATGTTTGCCGGAGTTTGTCGAGAATGGACACTAAAACCATTTCATGCTTTAAAACGACAAGGCTTTAAATCGTACATTCAAACACGGCCACAGTTTCGTATTCGTTAAGTCCTTGGTTGCTCAAAAAACTACAAAACTGCTCACGGACTCGCTCCTTCCGTTTCGCCAAACGGAAAAGAGCCAGTCGCAGACGTGGGTGAGTGGTTTTCGGAACCGTTCGTTCAAAACAATTTAAAAGCACCTCGTGGAAGTACCCGTTGTATGACTCGCGGCTGACGCATTTTTCTACGCGGGCCTTGTTCAATGGCTTCTGTAAATTTCAAACACCGAAAAAAAAATAATTTAAACCTTGAAAGAACGAAAAAAAAAGCAGCCGGAACGCGCGACTTTTGACCTCTTCAACCACATTTGCAGAAGAGCTGGCAACGCAAGCTCCCGCCCCCACCTTTTTTTTAATAGCACTCGAATGACCTTTTCGAAGCAGCTCGAGCACTCTTCTCGGGTGTCCAACGGAGCAAGTTCCACGGTAACAGCTGCCGCGGCGTCAATCAGGCTTGCGGGTCAAGGATGGAAATGGCCGGAGCATGAACACCTCTGCTGCTTCCATGGTGCTGTACATCTACAAACTGCCGCCCCGCATAAGTCTGTGCGTGTGTTAGTGAATGAGCGCGTGCGTGCGTGCATGCGCATGGCCTCTTCACTGGCAACTCCTGTTTCAAAGGTTGGCATCAGATGTGCGCCAGCGCTTCTGGACTCGAAGCGCGATGTTTTCAGTGAACGTGACGGCATCAGCCACAGCACAGACCGCGTTTTAGACATTGCGCAGCACGAATAGAAAAAGTCATTGCAAAGCGATCGACCTCTTCAACCACGCTTGATGTAATGCTCAATGCTTGACCCGTTTTATTATGTCATACATACTTAAAAACAGTTTTAGAGCGGAAGCTCCACTTCACGACCAAAGGTCCAAAAGCCGTTTCTTCATTGAAGCCTGATATTGAATAAACAAAAACTTTTCCGTGACTGCATTTCGAACACGCGGCGGCGTGAACAGACCAGCTTCGCTGGCCAGTGCATTAGAGCACTATGCCATCGCCGCAGCCGATCACACCTTGTTGTTGTTGTTAGCCTATCAAAAGATGGTGCATACCCACACTGGGTGATCGGCCAAGAATCGGGCGGCTACCGTGTGTTAAAGTGCAACACAATCTCGCGCTGTGCATTGCACTTCGTATTCTTCATCGACTGATTCTGCAATCGAACTAATGTCGTCACCAGTCGTGCCGACTGCCTGGCAAAGCAACACCACGAGCCAAACAGGCTAAACACATGCATTCGTACGTCTACTCGGTTTAACTACTTTGAATCCTTACAGCTTTTCCCCCTCAAACACGATTATAGTGGGAAACAAAGTACCACGCCACTGCCGTAGAAGCCAGCTGCAGCCTCCTGTTTCAAGTCTTGTGTAGCTGGCTCGTGAGCGCGCGAGAACAGCAGGGTTGTGAAAGCGGTCACCTCAGCTCTTGTCTTCTCTACTGCAGTTCCATAGACGGTTGTCCTCTATAGTGTTGCTTTGGGCCTGCTGTGTAGCGCACCAGCACGTTTCTTCTGATGCGATACTGCGCGATGCATTTCTTGTTCTTTCTGTTTCCAAAATGAGGCAGTTTTTCTTAATGTTACCGCGGAGAATATTTCGCTGAGGGGAAGCGCTAGCTCTTCCACCTTCCATCCCCACTTCGGCCTCCTCGCTGAAAATGACTTCAAGGCTGGAACTGAACATTCCTCACAGCACAACTGGGTGAGAGCATAAAACGGCAAGTCTCGGCAAACATCAGTAACGCCGCAAGGAACGTGGTATTGGAGAATGACCCATTGTCCGAAAATCTTCAGCGGCTCACTGTGCAACGCCACCTTCGACATGTGCTCTCGCTGACAAGAATAACCAGTACGAACCCTTATCCATACAAAGAACACGACCTTATTCCTGAACCGTTGTGCCCCCATGTTTTGCAGACGTGTGAAATAGCCCAGACTTCCACTCCCTTTGCGAAGCACTCCTAGTTTCATTGTTCTTGTGGAATCTCGCATACTGACACCTCTGCATTTCTTGTACATCTTTTCCATCTCTATTCCCGCGGCCATATGTACAAGGGTCAGGACGAGTATTTGCTCGCCTCTTCACTCTAGCAGCTCAAGCACGAGCAAGGCCATTTCTGAGAAACTATATGCACTCTATTGCACCGTGACTCAGTGTGGAGGGCTTGAAGCATTCACACACACTTCGCATGCGCTGAGTCGCCGCTTTTACAAACGGAACTTTATTGACTCGAACTTAAGACCCGCCTATCCAGGGTGAGAAGGCTAATACGTTTTGAGTGCTCTCGAGTCCATCACCACGAAGAGCACCCCACAACACGTCTACTGGACAAACCTTGTGGCACCCAAGAAGCCGTTCCGGCCCTGTAGATGGAAGGCAAATCTTGGTGCGATTCGGAAACGCTCTCGCTGATTGACTCGACTGATTGGGCCATTATTTCGCTTTCAACGCTTGACGTTTCTTGACAGGCAACAGGATGCACTTGGCGGGAATAACGAACCCCCGTGATGGTGCTCTGGTTCTTTCACCACGAGGGAAATAATGTAGGCCTACGGCGTGAAGCGGTTCTGCAAGGGCGCGCTCTCAGACGTACGCCTTTCTATGTCAGCCACTTTTTCTTCATGTTATGGCCCACATTTCGTACAGGTTATGCGCTGTTATTTTTAATTTCCGGCTCTGTACCAACAGGACGCTTCAGCAGAGCGTTTTTGTAGTGGCCTGGAAGTAGGAAGAAAAGGAAAACGTCAGGCAGATTCAGCGTAAACACATTCCTTACACAATGCGTTCGTGCGTACAGGGTGACTTTGGGTGTTGCAATGGCCAATTTCGCATGATGTTTTACTTTCCAGACACGTTGCGGACAGGACCCGTAAAGCTCCTCTTCGTTGCATTGGTTTCAATAAAATGTAGTTATAATAGTCATCAGGTGCCAGAAATCTAAGATAAAAAGAATATCAATCTTTTCCACGTACAAATGAAAGCTCGAAACCTTTGCACAGCTCAAGTTTTTGCTCTCTGAGAACGTTGATCTGTGATGGAGGCGGAGAGTAACAACAAAACAGGTGTGCAATTGCAGCTTAAGCGGAAATGGCTCTTTACTGCAGCCGTTTCAGCAGACTGTGCGCAATATTCAAAGTAGCTAACGCCGGAATATCGAGAGCAGAGTGATGTGGCGATGGCATCCGAGTAAGCTATCAGCTTTTTCAATTAGCGCTCTTTGGCCATTGCAAGATATGTTGACTAGTTGATGTTATCGGAGTGTTTTGCAATGCGGATAAGACGTATTTTTTTTTAGCTGAGCGATTTGTCGTCTCAAAATGAATATACCGATCAATCACGCTAGAAATCTTTTTAAATGTCAACCAATTCGCCTAGAAAGAATGCTTAAGAGAGTTGGAGTAAACAGAGAAGATTCATTTTTATCAGAAGAATCGTTCGCGTTTCTCTTATATTTGATTATTCAGTACTTTTTACTGTAATATATGAGATCTCATGAACACTGAGGCCGAGTAAGTGCACTATTTATGACGACATGTTGGGGATTTCGGGCGATCCAAGAACAGGATCCGCTTAAAGGACGATTTTTGCGATGTCACAGCAGTTGAAGACGGGACAACATCTGACAAACCAATACCATAGCATCTAAGTTCTCGTCTTTTGGAACAGCCACTGAAGATGGACAAGACCGGGCTTTTGGTCAACAAGGTCTAGCTGCCGCCGTGTTATCAGCGGCTCCAACGTGAGATGGTAGCAGCTGGAATCAAATTGTAAATCCTTTCAGATTTAGCTTCCACAACATGGTTAGAGACCAGATGTAATATTTATGAACGGGAGTCCCTTGTTGCAGGTGCTCTAGCGCAAAACTGTAGTGAGTCTCTGTGGTTTGCAGAAAGACAGACGTTTAAGCGACCATGCAATGGTCAGTGATAGCGGCGCAACACATTTCTGCACTTCGGCCGCCTGTGCACCTTCCTTGCGTTAACCGAGGCTCATTGCGCCAGAGCTACTCTCTTGCATCGACTGCGCACAAAATCTCCCTATACACCCGTACATATATTTTTAATTTCGGGCACTTGTCATGGATGCACAAGATTCACCACGCGACCTCACATATGTGCATACACTGCATGCTGTGGGTGATGTGAACGGTTTCGTTTTAGCATGCACACGTTTTTGTGCCGAGCGTGAGAGACTCCCGGAAAACCTGAGGAGATTAAACATTTCCTTGTACGACGTCTCTCGCATCGTGTACCTTGAGGGCTCTCGAACTGAGCGGCATCAGTGACACAATCGCTCGTAAAGTTTTTAGAGGACACTGGGTATATTGTCGCTGTACCACTGTTCCATAAAATTATCATCATAATCATTAATTGTCATGATGTTGGATATATGGACAGGTTTTACAGCGACAATAAAAATAATCAGCGGCTCACGCGGAACAATTCCGACAAGTCACTGTGAAGCCACGCATGGCAACGGAGTAGATGGAAAAAGGACTAGATGAACGCAAATTGTAGGATCTTACAATTTTCGGAAAACTTAAGGCCCCCATGAGCCCGATTTGAGGTCCGGGAAATTTAACAGTGATTCGGCTTGAAGTCACGCAGGTTGTCACAAAAGCAACTTGGGTTTTTGCTGGTAACTGGTAACAGTCGCCTGTAATGAAATGGAAAAGAACTGAACTTTGGGCTAGTTGTACAAAATGATTTCTTTGAATTTCAGAAGAGGATAAGTTTGGGCAAGCTGTTGATTAGCGCTTGTCCGTGTCTGCTCGATCGTCCTCTCTTCTTTTGTGCGCTTTTATTTGTTTTTAAGTATTCTTGAATTTCTTGTAAATCGCAGATACACAGCAGAACGATATCCCTAAATCGACAGTAAGAGGCACACGTAAAGAATCAATGCATCCACGAAGTATAATTAAAACACCACGCAATTGTGCTAGTTCAACCATTGCAGTAGATTACACACCTCAGGCTAAGATAAAACACTTTTTAGCTCGAGGTTAACACGATAGCGGTAAAGGCCCCGTTACCCATAAAATCCGGCGGCGGCGTGGTGAGCGAAAAGTCACGAGCATGACTGTGGCAGGTGGTGGGGAAAATACCTTGCGCTTTGGCCCAAGGTTTTTTCCTTTACTCAAAGTGAGATCAAAAAACTTTTTCCTAAACATTTCACCCTAGAAAAGTCGAGCACCAGGCCGGGGGAATCTTGTACTAATTCGAAAATGGGTGCCCGGCTGCACTGAGGATCGAACCCAGCACCTGCCGAATGTGAGGCGGATGTTCTACTAGAAGATCACTGTTTGGTTCAAAAAAGAGCCACAAGGGGGCTTTTACCGCATGAGGCAGATTTAGGAACGACTCACTTCTTTCTTGTCTGCCGTCGTTGCGCGCTGTTCCGTAGCACAGGTGTAAGCTGAAATCTTAGCTATTAGTGGCTGGCTTAATCCTGCTGCCAAATGCCGAACTCTCGGCGCGCCGAATAAGCTGCTAATTGATGAATTAATCTTTAAATTGTTCTTATGTGTTTCTAAATTTTTTTTTCGGAGTGCGGAGAGCTCTCGGCCGCGACATCAAGTGCACAGTACAGCCTATATAACACAAAAATGTTGTGTTCGATTCTTTCTAAGCTTCCGCTTAATCTCTTGTTATTTTCAACCTGTTTGCTGCAGAATGCATTTCGTTCACGCGAGTCATCAGCAATGATGATGATTATAACGACGACAATGACGTTGGTGGCAAATTATTCCGTCCGTCTTACTTAGCCCGTCATAATGATCAGCAACTTACAAATTAAATATTCAGGTTGTAATAAAAAGATTACATTTTGTGAAGATACCACTTACAACTCCTATCATTGCATTTCTTCCATTCATTATAAGGCCTTAAGGCACGGCTCACCACCGGAGCCCGAGGGCTGTTGGCCACCAAATGGGGCTCCGCGCCCACACTTGTTGGCCTCTGGTGTAGTGGCACCTACCCACAGCGGGGGATTGGCCATGGTGCGATGCAAATTCGAACAGGAGAAGCCCAGTCACGTAGTTACGTTGTAGCCGTTGGCGAAGCTGTAGCTGAAGTTGTAGCCATTTTGAGCTAAAAGTATAAGCTATAAATTTATAACTAACAAAAGAATGATTTGTTAATCGCACACTGGTTTTAGGACATACCCCCTGACGCTTGCTCGAAAAGAGAGGAGAACCGGAATAGAATGAGGAAGCCCCAATCGAGCGAGAGGGATCTCGAAATAAGCTCATCGCAGAGAAGCAAACCGCCGGCAGGAGAGGAGAAAGCGATCAAGTGACTCAATTTCACCACATCATTCTCCACCACACCATTATTCACCACACGTGATTCACCACCATTATAATCGGGGTTCTCGAAATTCCCAAAAGAGGGAACCCCGATCGACAGAAATAAAGATTTAATCGGCAGAGCAAGAGGATCATGGACACCTCGCGTTGCCGCGAACTGCATAAGTGGACGCTCCAAGGTAATGTGAAATGCTGAAAATCCGCTGTAGCAAGTATAGGCTCATCACTCAAGGCGCGTAGATGCAGGAAACGTTGAAAACAGGCGGTTGTCGAGTGCAGGGCGTTTGGTATAAAAGGGACACAGGTCCACACTGGACAGACATTCCAAAAAACTCAGCCATAACATTAGAAGTAATGCCGCAGTGGCCATGTGCCCAGTGAAAACGCACTTCTTTAATGTGTGGTGGTATGAAATAACTTCAAATCTTTGATTTAACACAGACGTTTTCTCTCCCCCTCCTCCTCATCCTCCTCAAACACTGTGGACAAGAAGCCTCGGGGAGCAGCCCCTAAACATATTCTGAATTTTAAAAATTCAATCTAGTTTCTCTGAAATAACATCTTTCATACAAACAAGGAAACCACGCAGGGAACAATGGCAGTAAATACACTAGAAGCTTACTGTTTTATTCTGTGTTAGTGCCGTTCGACACTTGTAGTGCACAGGTATATTTTCATGGTGGTCAGGAAATTATAAGCATACTACCGCAAAAATGCGATTACTGAAAACTGCTCGCGAGAATTGGCCCACAGAAAACTGGTGCGGAGTCATAATAGGCTGGCATCGTCACGCGCCCACACCGCACAAGTAGAAGCGAAAGAGGAAGAAGCCGGGTAGGAGCAGCACGCGGGCCACACCAGCAAGCGGCAACATGAACCGCGATCGGCGCAAGTCGGTCGTCAAGAAGGACCGCAAGGATCGGAAGCAATCGCGCAAGCCCGGCGACGAACCCGTCAGGGCCACCGACCACGCAGCTGCGGTTCCTGAGGCATCCCCCGATGCTGCCGCTCCTGGCAAGCCGGCGCAAGAGAGCCCAGACGGCGGGGCGCCGCCCACCCACGAGCCCGAGGGCGCCGGGCCCGCGAATTCGGACCGAAGGATGGACAGGAGGATGAGCAGAAAGATGAGCAGGAAGCTGAGCAGGATAGACGAGTACAAGTTGTTCACCATGACCGGGTCCGCGCACAAGCGGTCCCTTGAGGAAGCCAACAGAAGTGCGGGCTTTAAAGCCGCCGTGCTGCTGTTCGTCATGGTTTTGCTGGGCGGGGCGTTCATGGGCACCATCTTGTACGTCACCTACTTCGTGCGCCAGCCAAAGGTAGAGCGACAGCCCCGCTTTGTATCCTCGACGCCGATGGCCTCCTTCGGCGGCTGGATGGCTGTCACCGGCTCGAAGCTCTGCGAGGCTGTGCCCAGAAGGATGTTCGACATGAACGGAACAATCGGTGACGCAGCCGTGGCCACAATCCTCTGCGTCTGCGTCGTGATGCCCCACCGATGCGGCCTCGGCGGCGGCTTCTTCGCTACCTACTACAACAGGCGGAACAAGGAGGCCAAAGCTGTGGTGGCCAGAGAGGTGGCTCCGTCGACTGCGTTTCCGGACATGTACCGAGACAGAGTAAACGCCTCGCTCCAAGGATTTTTGGCAGTGGCTGTATTTGGCGAGCTGCGTGGCTACGAGGCACTGCTTAACTTGACGGGCACTCAGGTTCCGTGGAAAGAGCTCTTCACCAAAGCTATCGAATACGCCGACAGCGGCTTCAAGGTGACCGCGTCGCTGGCTAAAGCGATCAAGGACCATGCCTCAGCCATCACCGAAGACTACACCAAGACAATCAAGAGCGTGTTCTTTAACACCGCCACGAGTAAGCCATACGAGGAAGGAGATCTGTTGCAGAATAAGCTCTTGGCTGAGACACTCAGGAATATCTCCGAAAATCCTCTCAAGGGAAGTTCTTTGTCCGTGGGCCCGTTAGCGGAAGCCATCGTTGGAGATATAAACAAAGGCGGTTCCAAGTATATTACCCTGGCCGATCTACACAAGTTCCAGCCCTCAGTGACAAATGCGCTGACCATACCGCTATCCGAGAGTGAACAGCTCTTCACGCCACCCCCGCCTTCGGGTGGAGTGGTGACCGGCTTCGTCGTCTCCATCGTGGACAAATTCCGGGCCGGCTCTATTCTGCGTGACGACACGAAGACCTGGCACAGTATCGTCGAGGCTTTTAAATACGCGTTCGCGCAACGCCCGCTGCTCGGAGATCCATTGAAGACGAAGATTGGTTCACTGCTGCGTGGCCTGACAAGCCGCGAAGCAGCCGAGCAGATCGCGCACCAGAAAATCGGCACCAATCCGCACCCGGATCCCGCTGACTACGGCTTTGTGGCCGGCAGCGTCGACGACCACGGCTCCGGGCAGATCTGCATCGTGGGCCCTGACGGCGACGCCGTTGTCCTCGTCAGCTCTATCAATACCGAGTTCGGCGCCATGGTCGCATCCAAGTCGACAGGGATCGTGCTCAACAACCAAATGAATGACTTCTCCACGCCTGGAACTCGAGACTTTCACGGCTTTCCACCGGCGAAGCAAAACGACATTGAGGGGGGCAAGAGGCCCATGTCCTCGCTATCACCCATCGTCGTGGTCGACCGCAACGGTGACGTCAAGTTTTTAGGATCAGCGACGGGCGGCGCCAGAATCGCCACCTCTCTGTCGCAGGTGCTCATTCGGTCTTTGTGGATGGGCCACACGGTGAAGCAGGCCATCGACGCCGGTCGCCTGCACAACCAGCTCGTGCCCAACAACGTAGTCAAGTACGAGTATTTCGCGGACAAGGACGTTATATGGTGGCTCGGGAAGCAGGGCCACCGTCTTTCCCCCGATGACTCGCAAGGCGACGTCATCGCCCTGTGCCGCATCGGGCCGGAAGTTGCTTACAGCGGCTCCTACGACTTCCGTACCATGGGCGACGGAGGACTGGACGGGGGACCACTGCCCTAGCGGTACCCTTGTTCATTCACAGTAATACAGGAGTGAAAGACGAATTCTGTCATCCGCATAGAGAAAATTGCATTTAGTGGACGAAGATTATGTACATTAATACATCCCCTTTATCGCTGAAAGAGCAAGAAAGATTGTCGGCGCCTTTTTAACTTTTACCTACCACGGTCACTCGTTGTATTTGGCATTAGGCCGCTGATCCAAGACGTGATGCTTGTGACGCTCATGCAGTAGATTGATGGAACGGTGAAAAAACCAATGCTGAGGGCAAAAGCTTATTCATACATAAAAAAAAAATCATGTAGCGACCGCTGAGCCACTCTCCGTTTGCTTCGCAAACTGCACCGCAGTCAGCGCTTCTGGCGGCGACCAGCAAAGAAGCGAGAAAAGGGTGAACAATCCCGCCATTGTGGCGTATGCACATATCCACCTGCTTGCCTAGAATCCAAAGGTGGATTTATAGGTGACTCTTGGAGGGAGCGCTCCTATTTACGCAATGCACATCTGGCCATTATAGAAAACAGTTTTCTGTGATAAAGCGCCCCCCCTCCCCCTTTAAATCCGCCACTGTTCGAGCCACGTGTCATTATGTGTCGCCCATAGTACGCATAGCTCCAGCTAGTTGAGTGTTTAGAGCTTTTGTGCACAGTACAGTATTCAGTGTTCTTTAGCGCTTGTGCGCAGATAAATAGGCGGCAACGAAGGGCTGCCAGCTCATTACTAGACCAGACCGCTGCCGAATTCACTGAAGCCCGCTGCCACGCAATGAGGTTGAGGTCGAAATTACTCTCCTGACATCCGATGAACCAGTCACCGCCCTTCCCCAACCTCAGCTCACATATGAAGTTGAAGTTGTTCGAAGAAAACATCACGAGCTTGGTCATCATTGCTTCCTCACGCAGACAACGATAATAGCGAAGGAAGCAAATTATTTTTTATTCAAATCGCTCATGTCTCTATCATGAACGTATATTTTCTTATTTGCTTTCATGCCAAACAAGGCATTCTTAGGGAGGCGGTACACGACTGAATTTATTAATATAAAAACGGAGAGGCACTGGAAATATAGGAGCGCCAGTTAAGAGGAATGACACACGGTGATGTAGTGTAAATTCTCGCGAAAAACGTATAAATAATACAGCATCATTAATAACCACAGTGCCGAGCAGTGCACCTGGTAACATTTCGTCACTTACTGTGCCAACAGGCGGATTGGGGAATCAAGTAAACTCACCAGCAAAATTGAGGTGAATACAGTGACAGGAGCATGACAAAATTTGGTAATGTATTCCACAGAAGAATGTTTTTAAACAAAACGAAGAGAACCGTTATCTCTGATCCGCCGTTTAGTTGCCTTCTTGCTAAACTGGCCTGAGCACCTCCGGACCTCAGATGTGCAGTTTGAGGATGCGCTAGATCGAGCGAACTAAAATGGACGCATCGAAAAATAGGGAACGGCCATGAACTAATTTGTTGTTTCCTATTAATAGGTACTCTTCAAGTTGGAGACACAATAAGAGGCTTTTCGAGTTGGGCTGATTAATGGCCAACTATCCGGAAATTAAACATGAAGACCCACGTGTCGCCAGGCGTAATCATATAACCATCACCTGCTCTCCGCGACCACAGCGTGGATCACCGCAGCAATCATGCTGCCAAAAGAATCCGCACGGCAAAGACCAGCAAACAAGTCGGGAAGGCACTACAAGGGCTAGTGCGATTTAGGCCTCGTCTCGGGTGGTATTTACGGCAACCAGTAACTGAGACAATTAGCGGCCTCTTGTATCTCGCCCCTCCTTAGAAGAGGACAGGCCAGCTATATCGCGCACAGCCACTTGTCTTTTCCGGATGTCCCGTTCCTGATTATTCAGTCGTCGATTCGTCTCACCGGAACCAATTGGTATTCGAAATTAACTTTTTGTTGTTCTTAACAGATGTCGAGAACTTACTACGGGAAAGCGATAACAGAAGACAATGGAAGCCAGAGGTAAAAATTGGCGGTGGTTTAGCTCTGGTTAAACCTGGAGTGACGCGATAGCTACAGCTGGCCGAGTGGAGCTTGCTCAGCAGCTGCTCCGCATCACGTGACCAGCCACGGCGCCACGCGAACCACGTGACAAACCACGTGACAGCGTGGCTGGACCGCCACCCTGTGGCTGCGCTGGCAATGCCACCCTACACAGGGTGGCATTGCCGCCACAGGGTGGCAGTGCCGCCATCGCCATGGCGCCGCCACACCGCAGGCTCGGAATGCTACCGTAATGTAGCTATCGCTACAAAGATGAACAGCACAGGCCACGCACCGTAAATCGTTTCTTTTCTTGATTTTGTAGCGATAGCTACATTACGGTAGCATTCCGAACCTTCGGCATGGCGGCGCCGTGGTGGTGGCGGCGCCACCACCCTGTGGATGCGCTGCCACCCTGTGGCTGCACCACCACGCTGTACCGTGATTGGTCACGTGATGCGGAGCAGCTGCCGGCGGCGCGGCGCCGTGACTGATCACGTGGTTGGTCACGTGGTTGGCCAGCTGTAGCTATCGCGTCACTCCAGGTTTAACCAGGGCTAAACCACCGCCAATTTTTTGCTAGTTTTTTTCGTTATATTGCTTCCTCACGTGGTGGTTGGGGTTAATTGCAAAACCTGGCACGGCCTGCCGACAGACGCATGTGCGCCTTCTCGACAGTAACAGCGATGAGCCCCGCTCCTGCACGCGTTGTTCCATCTTCCATGGAGCGCTTCGTTGCATGTCCGTCCGGTTCTGCTGGAACGCGCCCCCAGCATGGCTCCTCTTCAACGAAGCATGCCGCGTGCGCTCGCCAGCCATGCTAGCGAGTCAGTGGTGAGGATGAGAGAGACACGCGGTAAGCGACAACATGACACAACAGAGCACGATACAGGAAAATATTTCATAACATAACACAACATAACGAACAATTTAAAAGAATATAACGTAACTTGTCAAGAACTGACACTAACAGCGCAGCATAGCATAAGACGGCATAGAACAAAGGCACTACATTCCGTGACTAAACACAAAGGAATAAACAAAATTGGAGGGGACACATAAATTCCGTTCTCAGGGCATGCTGCGAAAGCGTTAATGGATCCCTTCAGCAGCATATGGGTCCTAATTGCGTATCACTTGGCTGGCACGGTCACTCTCTTTTCTACATTCATAGATCGCGCGGCGAGCCCTCATACCGCTACTGGCGCAGTGGTGCAGCGGTTAAGGGAGGCGCCACTGCACCGGCAGAAGACCGTTTCATCCAAACACAGCCACAAGTGGGGCTTCGCAAACACAAATGTGAGCGAACACTCTAGAATCCGGTGAGCAGGTTGTGATGACGTCCCAAGATCACGTGACATAGGTGGCAGTAGGCCTCCAGATTTTCTGCTCACAACGCCGACGACGGCAACATCGACGGCCCCGGATATTTTGCAGAACGAGAGCTTTAACGCTTTCGCGTTGATAACATATGACGGGACATGGCATCACTAGCCGACCGGCGCAGCACACATGCAGGCATTGTCCGATGAGGTAGAAGGTCATCGTAGTGTGAAAAATTAGAACGAAGTTTAAGCTGCGCCTTAACAGTAGACGAGAGAGAGCCTCTTCTTGTTTTTTTTATATTTTAATTACTGTAACGTAAATACATACCCCAACATGCTTTACTGTCATACAGACCACAATGCGTTCACTTGGTGCCCCTCTGACACGCTTGAACCAACAATTTTTATGTCAAACCAACCGACACGGTTCGGGCGTTTCTGTGCTTGTGGCAACAGGCATTAACCAAAAAAATACGCCTTTGTTAAATGTGCGTTGTGTGGCTTCGATCCCTAATGCCGGCGATTTTTTTTCCTTTGAATCTTGGGGGCACATTCCCGTCCCGTTTCAGATGCCTTTCATCATTCTATTTGGGGACTTAAACTACCCGAACATCGCCTGTAAGAATAAAACCCAACCCATAGTGAGTCAAGAAGAGCCAAACGAATTTCTTGATGTCTGCCTCAATTTTAACTTGACCCAACTAATAACAGAATCGACACCTGCAGCAGGGGATACAACTAATACACTGGATCTCATACTGATCACTGACCCGCAAAACTTTTCATGCGAAACCCAACTAGCCTTATGTCTCCAATACTTCCGCACCAACCTTGATATGAACCTACTGACACCATTTTCCTAGATTATGCAAAGGCACTCGACAAACTACCTCATTATCGCTTGCTTCTTAAGCTCGCACAGTTGAACCGGAATCCAGACATCATCGCGTGGATTACAGAAATCCTCATGCATCGCTCTCAATCAGCCGTCATTAATTACCAGTCCTCTGACCAACTTCCAGTCCCCGCAGGAGTTCCGCAGGGCTCTGTCCTGGCTCCCTTGTTATTCCTCATTTACATTAATTACCTCCTCCAGCACGCATCCTGTCATATATCTGCCTCTTCCCAAATGATTGCGTTAATTACAGATCAGTAACAAACCCTTCTGATCAGGAATCCATACAGGCAGACCTGAACCACATGCAAGATTGGTGTTCGCAGTGGCTGACGATACTGAACCCTAAGAAATATAAGTACATGAGTTTTTATCGACGCCGCAAACCTTTTGTTTTCTAAGACACAATTTCTAACTCCCCAGTTGACCTCGTTCAGTCATATAATTATTTAGCAGTCACCGTTTCTCATGACCTATGCTGGCGTTTGCATGTAACTAACCTAATATCTTCGGCTAACAAAACACTAGGCTTCTTAAAGCATCATCTGCGGGACGCCCCGCAACATGTTGAACTACAAGCATACACCTCGCTCATTAGAACTAAACTGAAATACGCATGGGCCATCTGGAAGCCCCATCAAGCATATTTAACAAACGCCCTCGAGGCTGTACGAAACAGGGTAACCAGGTTCATGCACTCCTCGTACTCCTATAACATCAGCATTCGTCCCTAAAATATCAGTACGATTTGTCTAACCTTTCTACTCGTCGTCGCATCGGCAGTGTTGCCCAGTCTCACAAGCTCTTTTATTCACCACTACGACAGGAACCTGCGCACTCCCACCATGCAGATCATCTCGCATCGGTCGTGTGCTTCAAGTTCTACGTCCACGTGCCCATACCACACTTTTTACCGATTCATTTTTTTTACGAGCAGCAACGGACTGGAATACCCTTCTCCCCTATGTCGCCGCTACATCCTGCCCATCAATATTCTCGACATCTGTGAATGCTTGCACTATGTAAATCCGCCCCTTATGCAACACCCCATCAGGGGTCTTTAAGGAAAATAAAGTGATGTGATATAGTCATGTTTTCTTTGGCATATTATTGCCAGCGTTGTAGTGTCTTCGAGTACGGATAAGGCATGCTAACTAGTAGGCTGGCTACCTAACAGTGAATAGTTAACTTTTGAACTATTACTGTTAGTTTCTCTATCTACTGAGAGACGTTTAGCTCACTGTAAATAATATCCATATCAGTTTTTAGAAATTCTAAAACGCGGTTACCCTCGGCGCAGTGGCCCAACAAATTTTGGCTATATCGACGAGTTACGTGCACTGGGGAGGTCGCTTTTTCTGCATGCTCTTCGAAAGCGCGTGTATTTTGGCGTGATATGTGCTTAATTTGTTGCGCCACAGCGCCGAGGGTAGTGTTTTCTAAATTCTAATAAATGGCATGGATATTACTTACTGTGGGCTACACGCGCCTCAATGAAGAAGGAGAATAACAGTAATAGTTAAAACGCTAATTTTTTCAATGGGAGTTAACCAGCCTTTAAGTTAGGCCCTCTTAGTTTTATTGTGTTGCGCTACACCACTTACAGTGCTATAGCGAAAAAAAAAGAGCTATTCTAACTGAGAAATTTTATTATTAAAAATTTCAGAACATCTTAGGTGAGACACTCGGTAAACAGGTTTGGCTGCTGCCCTGGTTTCGGCAGGTCTGTCTTGGTACCGCAGGTACCGCAGCCGTGGTCTAGGGGGTTGGGTAACCGCCTCGGCTGCGGGAGGTAGTTGGTTCGAAACCCACCGCCGGACACCCACCGGTAAAAATGGGTATAAGCGGCCCCCGGCCTGGCACCCGGCTTTCTTTAGGGGTGTCCGCTTGAGAGAAGCTCCGTAAACCCCGCTGCGCCCCTCGCAGGCCAAGCCTCAATTTCGGACAACCTCGCAGCCTGCTAAAGGTGGTACCCCTTCGGTCAACGTGGTTCGAGTGAGAAGGTTCCAGATCAATGTTCAAGATCAAGGTTCAAACCTTGATCTGTCTGCTGCAGACAGGCGTCAAAGGCGTCACTTGCTGTTATGAACGCGTGTAAAATACATGTTGTTATAGGGGTACTACGCGTGGAGGCCAGGACGCTGGTGTCGACGGCCGCAGACGTCACCTGTTGAGGATGCGTACTCACATGCATACAAAGCCAGACACGGAAGCTATGGGTGTTATTCAGTCGGGGGGGGAGGAGCTCCGGGTACGCCGCCGTATGCATATGATTTCGCAGGAAAGAAAGAGTCGTCTTGATATAATTATTTGAATTAAATTTGTTCTATTCTCTTCCCAACGCGCAGAAAGAATAGGAATGCACATGCTATTATCTATCGCAGCCGTGGCAGCGAAAAATCTCCACTGTTTCGCCATAGGCAGGGTGCTTCACCTAACATTTTACACAACTTTTAAAACTGGGCTTTTTGAGTTAGAAGAGCTCTTTTTCGGCATAGCAATGCCAGCGGTGTAGTACATTAGTAAACAGCTGAGTCGTTCTGACTAGCATGCTGGTTAACCAATACTGAACAGGTAACTTTTTAACTATTACTGTAAGACTTCTTAACTATTGAAAGGCATGTAGCCCACCTTAAGTAATATTCATTTAGGTTTTTAAAATTTTGAAAACGCGGTTCCCCTCGGCACTGTGGCCGAAAAATTTTGGCTCTTTCGACGAGTTACGTGAACTGGAGAGTTTGATTCACCTCTAAACTTCTCGAAAGCACATGCATTTTCGCGCGATGTAGCCAGAATTTGTTCGGCCACAACACCAAGGGTAATGACGTTTTCAAAATTCTAAAAAACTACAATACCAGTTGTTGGGCGAATTGGTGTTCACGGTGATCCATAACAGCGCGACAGACGGGACAGAGAAGAAGGGACACAACACATATTTGTTTGATAGCGGCGCCGTGAAAGAAGACGATAAGCGAAAATGTCAAGTGCAGACATTTTTAAAGTGCAGCGCTCAGTGTTGTGTCCTGCCTTCTCTGTCCCGTCTGTCGCGCTGTTATGGATCTAAAAAAACTGATATGGCTATTACAAGCGGTGGCCTACTACACACCTCTCAATATTTAAGGAGCTAACAGTAAAAGTTAAAAAGTTAACTATTCAATATAGTGTAGTGGTCTTTTAGCTTGCATGCGTCAACTGTATTCTGATGCGCTATACCACACAAATTGCTATGCCGGAAAAAGCGTTCTTCTAACACAAAAATCCTATTTTTAGAAATATTGTAGTTTTAGAGGTAAAACACCCTGTATGCAATGGGTGTATGGCAGATGAACGAAGAATTCATCCCGTTTGAAACCAGAAGTGATGAAAAGAAAAATATTTTCTACGGATTGAACTCAATTGAAAAACCAACAACATAACCGCTACGTGCAACATGAAATGTTAATATCTTTACAGAGGTGACGACGATGACTTAGGAAGCAACCCCCCCCCCCCCCCGCCGAAAAAAAAAGTCAAGAAGCACGTGTTTGCTTTTGTGGGCCATAGCGTCTCCCGCCTAGCTGCTGGCTGGCTCTTTGTACGCAGACTGCCTCATTCTAACGTTACGGACGTTACCATATCGTAAACGTAAGATAACATTTCATTCTTTTAATTTTTGTTTTAGAGCAGCGCCGTTAAAGAAGACGAAAAGCGAAAATTTCAAGTGCAGACATCTTTTCGTCGCCATGGCTTACAATTGCATTGGAGGCTCGGTGTCTTTGCTCAACAGAAATGATGTATTCAAGGTGTTCGATAAAGTCTAACAAATTTTTTAACCGTAGAAGCAATACTATATGAGCTGCTCTTTACCTCTGAGGGCTCATGAGCAACTATAGCCCCGTATACTTCGCGTTAACTTGTTTGGGAAGAAGGTCTTGCCTGCGAACATGTAACGTAATTCCATGAAAGTGCAAATATTGCTGGCATAAATTCCCATGAGGAGTAAACTATTGCTCCTAATTTACCGAAATGAGCCCTCTAAATACGTTGGTGATCGTTGCTTGGCACAAGAAAAGAATGCCCGGATATGATCTGAGCGGTGGGGCGACGGCCTCATTAATCACCCGCTCTCGAGGCCGCCTGATTCAAGACAATTAACAGCCTTTCACAAGCCGCTCTCTATCTGTGAGAGATTGAGATGTCGATTCGGGAACCACCATTACATGTGACGCCTCAAAAAGCAATTATACAGTGCACAGCCTCCATAAGCGAGCATTTTAAATAAGCGTCCTTGCCTATAAAGTATTATTGCTTGCATCGTAGCCTTACTGCAGTCTGCGAGCCAATGGGCACCATGAGCCAATCAGATGGTTGAATAGACGAGCTGGCACATATCAGATAATGGGAGTTAATACATCATTGCTTCGCATATACTGCAAACGCCTTCGATTCGATTTCTTATTATTGGCTTACGTCTCTGTGCACGGAAATACTCCTTTCTTTCTTTTTCCTTACAAGGTTTTTGATTAAGAGCGGTCGTTGAAATCGATTGGATCAGAACTTAACGAGACGGTTTGCCGGAGTCGCAGCGGATGCCGTCAGCCCTGCCCTCTACGCGACCGTTATATCTGACGCGTATATGAGGCTGGCTTTGCTGTGCGGCCTCAGCGGACTCGCTCTGCATGAAGGTGCTGCAACTGTTACCGATACACTTCGGACGGTAACAAAATGACCACTTTTGATGGACCAAATTAGGGATATGTTAGAGTAGACTGCCCTGATTCTAGAACAACGGGCTGGATCCGGCGGGTTGGTCGCTGTCCAGAGCTGCGTATGTGAAGAAAGAATCTCATGCAGGGGTCTGCACTGGAGCGACAGCAAAATAGTTTTATTGACGTCCGCAGTGGCAGGCGTATGGCAGGCTTTATCAGAGGAAAACAACGTTTTCTCTCAACGCCGATTCAGCCGGTAATAAAAGAAATCTCGCGTTAACTTCCTGGTCAATCAGAATTTTAAGCAGGTGAGCCGTTGAGGTACGCTCTTTTGGCTTTCTGTTGAAATAACTGGGGAGCAATTGTCTTCTGCTTCTGCTGTCGGCACAAATATCACTATCGATGGAATACGAACGACAGAGATGTGGCCTACCACCCTGATAAGGGCAATCATCTCAGTTTTGAATCCTAATCACATAACCCATCTGGCCATAACCACATGGTGCGCCACGTTTTATAAGTTGTCATAATATTTCAACGCTTTCTTATGGAATCATAGATATAAAGAAAAACGCCCCTGCAAATAAATATCCGCATATCAGGTTCACAAAGTGTGTTCGTCTCGCGACCTTTGACCTCTGGCTTGATCAGGGCATTTGATCCCAGTTGGCCTATGAGCCAGTCATCGCTGGTGCTCCGGGCGAATCACACGCGGCTGTGTTCCTTGCTGAACATTTTTCCCAACGACCAACAAGAAAAGGTTAAACAAACCTGCGGCCGTGATCGCATCGATCCCTGACCTCCTGGGAAAGGCCATCCGCGCGTGGAATGCTCTAAAGCATGGGTGCTTGCGCAGCGCACAGCTGAACCATTGTCGCCTCTTACAAAGTACAGGCACAGAGGATGCTTCCTTTAAACATCCGGAAGCGAACGTTCCAGCAAGGCCAGGTATGCAAAAGGTCCGAATACGTCTATGCCTACTCATCAAGAGTGCGAAGACCTGGACCTCACCCCCTCACTTACCCCCAAACACTCGGGCGAACACGAACTCAACACGCATGAATCGGCCGCCCGCATATAGACTCGAAAAATACAGCGCCTCGCGGTTATGACAAGAAATGGTTGGATGCACTGCAATGCAGAAGGTCAGAATCGCGTGCCCTTCAGCTACATTAAATTGAAGGGTTCACGAACTCGTCGACGGGGGCGCGCGCGCGGCTGGAACGAACGTCGGCAAAACACAGGGGGAACGCACGCCGCATAGGATGACACGGCATACAACCAACGCACGCGATGGCCCAAAGGGTAAGACTGCGCAGTTTCTCCGAAGGAAGAAAGAAGGCACGCGAAGGCGATCTGTATTCATGCATTTAATTGGTAATGCATGGCTACGCGGCATGCAGTGCTCTATCTGTCAGCCTGCACATCCTGCGGCCGCTTTTAAGCACAGCAATTGGCCTCGTACTGAAGTCGGCATTTGGGACGAAGGAGGCGATTTTGTGTCAGCTTGTGGGCACTTGGTGCTACATATAACCTGGAGGCTGTCATCACATCGGCGGTCGCTCTAAACGTTGCCGGTTTGGGCAGGTCAGCGTGTTTAGTTTCTGACGGGAAAGGGGAAAGGAAAAATGGTGCAACTCAGCGATTATTGATATTTTGGCTTTTTTAACCGAACCTAACCAGCACAAGGGCATGCATTACGCCTGGTTACCCCTTTTGATGGCTGGCAGCAAGGACGTAAAATGAAGTAACTGTTCGTATACATTGCACATATATAACGCTAGATCACTTTTAAATTCACGCATTATTGAGGCTTTTTTCCCCGATAGTACCTCCAATTTTTTTCTACTATACACCTTCTTGAAGCCACAGGAGGGTTTATGGGCAACTCTTCAAGGTGGCCGGCTCGATATGTACCATAAGGTTTTTTTTTTTACTGCGTTAGCAGTTTATACCTATTTCGGCGAAAAAGCCGTGGTTTGTACGCGTGTCCGATAATTTCTCCCCTCAGCGCCCCTATAGGATCGCAGCAAATGTGAGCACCACAAGGGCCAGGAAGACGCTTTCTCCGGAGCATCCTTCGGTGGTGCACCTAAGGGCACCGCCAGTTAAAATGCATCTCCCACCTCTGCGCCTCCCCTCTGCCAGACTCCATAAAACCTGCACCCAGCGCCTATCCACCCATCTCCACCCTCCAGAAACTCCCACCCACGAGAAGCCCACTAAGATATCATATTTATAGAAGCACTGATGATGCGATAATTGTAAAAGCTAGCGCATAATCGTCACATCACAACGTATAATCGCCTGTGCGTTTTTTAGCTTTAGACTAAAGAAAAATGGGAAATCGGGGGTGGGGGGGTCAAAACAAAACAAGCCGAGGAGCGCCCATCAGTGCCATCAGCAGTTTGCCCACAGCGCGGTGTCTCTTCCGAATGAGAAGTTAGTCGACTTTTTGTGTCTCTTCCCCCCTCCCTCCTTTCCCTTTTTTTTCGCTTTTCGCACAGGAAAGAAAAAGCGATTTAGGATCATCTAGTAAAAGCCAGATAAAGCAGCAAAAAGATTTTGAGAAAACAAGACAGGAGGAAATATAAAACAAACAACGAAAATGTAACAAACACAGCACTGCGATGAAGACATAAAGAGACAAACCTTCTTACTGGAGATGAAATCACGTGTTGCCAGTATTTCGACACGGTGGTGATCAGCTCCACGATTCTAGCTGTTTAGGATGAGCATATAACCCATGTCGTTCGTCGCTAAGTCGTTCTACCGCTGCGCATCATTTCCTCAAAGACCGGAAGCGTGGACAACAAAACGAGCATCTTACTGCCCGTCCATCCTGTGCTTCAAAGCTCACTGTCCCATTAAACTGTGTCGCGTGTGCCACGCTTCGATGAGCTGGCGGTTCAAACGTTTCTTCCTAAACGGTCGCGATACGCTCGAGGTACGCATCGTTACGGCGTTCGGGAGTCATTCAAAACGCGGAGAGTGTCCAGGATTCTTTACGGGAGACAGGTGGTCGGAACAAGGGTGAACACATAACGAAAAGAAAAACACGTACAAGGTAGCCTGCTGCGCGCGCACGGATGATTACGTCGAAATGACCTGGGTACATTGTTTACTGCACCTTGCGAAGGCGGAGCCGAAGTTGAAGAACCGTGTGCAGCTGCCCTCAAATGCTCACCCGTTGTTGCAAATGGGTTGCAAGCCCCAAGGGTAGCGTTGGCCTGGCGGCCTGGGGCACAGCTGGAAACATCCGAAGGTCCTGGCAAAGGATGAGTCGACTGCCAACAGAACAACTTGTTTATTCTAGCATCGCAAAAGAGCAGCCGGTCAGGGCGACCACGTTACTCGACTGAAGAAATCGAAGCCTCTCTTTGGCGTCCGGGGCAGCTGCCTTTATACCCTCGGAGTCGAGGGCAAGAAGGAACGGCTCGGGATGAAGCGCACGAGACGGCGACGCACGGACATGTTGAGACGTGACGTGTCGCGTCCGCCGGGCCGGCGCCGGTCAGACCTCCTCGCCTCCCAGTTGGGGAGCTCCTCTCCCCGGCTGCCGCGCTTTGACAAGCGTGGGCACCAACATGCACACACACACACACGCACACACGAAGACACGTGGCATTGAAACCTGCCTGGACGGGCTTGGCGGTAGGCGTTGCGGCAGCACTGAACGGGCCAAAATGACCGCCACTTTGAACGAAGCCCCGGCGTCCGTTCCATCCGCGCCGGCTTTACCGCGCGTCGTAGGCGAAACGTAACACCGTGCAGCACAACCCGCTTCCACCGCGCCATCGAAAAGCTTGCACGCAAAGCAACCCGTCGGGTGGACGTAACTCGTTGACGTAGAGAAAAATTTGTTTGGCCCAGCGCTGACAGTAACTGCATTTTCGAAATTCTAAAAACTGATATATATTCCTCATGACGGTGTACACGCCACTCAATAAATAAAAAGACTAACAGTAATGGCTAGAAAGCTTTGTATATTGTCTATTCAATATTAGTTAACCAGCACGTCCTAGCTGTATCATACAGCTGTATCATACAGCTACAGAGTCTGATACACCGCTGACAATTGCTATGCCAAAAAATGAACAGTTTTCTGACTGAAAAAGCGCATTTTTAAAAATTTGAGAACATTTCAGGAGAAACACTCGGCATAGAGGCCATACTCAACTGCCCACCCGTAGGTTTGAAAGCAGTCTGGCCATGCGAGGCGCCTCAAAGTTACTCAGCTTAGGTATTTTCGGCGCTGAACGCTGCACTCCAGTAGCCCGCCTGGTCGTTACAGGTTACCCCATAAAAAACTAGCAACTTGCAACCTGCAACCTGGCAACCTGCCTGTCTGGGAACAAACAAGCAAGGATACGATCCAACTATCCTATGGCGATAGCTCATCGCTCTATGCTCTGCTACACGCCATGCGTTCTGCCCAAAGTGCGAAGGTCAAAGAGAGGAAGCACATGGTATGATTAACATGTTCTTAGTAAGTGAGCAAGGTATAGCGACAATTGGCATTTAAGGGCATTATATGTTATCCACTACGCCGGTGGTAACGTGAGCTTAGGGATCTGTAAAATTGCCGCTCGAGTGATGTTACGCTAGGTCATTTCCTTGCCAGAGCTTTCTTGCCAAATTAGTCAGTACAGCACTATAGGCTACTCACGTAATGCTCTCATAAGTCTTTATTAAGTCTCAACGCCAAGCTATGGCTATCATGAAATCTCATAATCGCGACCAGCGCTATTGTGATTGTTGTTGTATGGGCCATGCCTGTTTATTTCATTTAGTTTAAGCAGTGATGAAAATTTGTTTACGCACTGAACAAGCTGTATGCGAAATCAACAAAAGCCCACGTTTTTAAACTAAGAATAGTTGCGCTTGAAATTGATTAATCATGTACAGCCTCTGTCGAAGTATATAGCCAAAAACCTTCTGGGCGTTACTTTGCAGCTCTGTATGCATCAATCTCCATCGTTCCAAATCTCTTGATAGTGCGACAAACTTTTCCTCGCAAAGGTGAGACTTCTCCAAATGCTACTCGATCCCCACCGCACGGCTGGAAGCAATACCTTTTAGGCCCTTTACTTTCAATAAACGCTGCAGCGAGCAAATTTTTGTACGGTTTCACTTTCAACACAACGACTACGGGTATTGCTATTGAAGTGTATCGTAAGCGACAGTCCCGAATTTTACTCGTTCACCGACTGATGGGCATGCCACAGCGGAGAACTCCTGATGAGTTTCGATTACTTGGAATGCTTACTTGGAAAACCTAAACTCTGTCTGCAGGTGGAAGGATAAGGTCGCTAATGCGGGCGTCTAAAAGAGCCGGACTACCATCTTCTCGTGAGCTTCACGTCACGCGGCAATGACAATTAGCTGAACGCCCTGAAGATTCGTAGATAGAAGAGGAGGGAGAGAGGTGGAGTAGAATTCACACTTCTTTTCTTCCGGCCTCTTTTTGTCTTCTCGTGTCAGTTAACAGGCACAGCACAAAAATAAAAGGAACAAAATTTAGTGTGAGGACAAGGAGGATTGAGTGAGGGACAAATGCGTGAAATGTTTGCCCCGCGCTGCACCATGCAGGGAAGCCCCCAATTCCGAATGCCACACCCCCTGGTGTCCCGCGGTGCTGCATAGACGGCCATCAACTCACCAAAGCTAGACACTGGAGTGGAGTGGCTCTAACCGAAACCATCCCCGCCAAAATGGCGGCAGTTGTGCGGACGTGCTGCGCCACCTGTAGGAAGGCCGACTAATTAAAAATGCCGCGGCGCGATTCAGTAATTGCAGGTTCAATCGGTCATTTGATACCCGATGGGCTGATCACCGCGCCGACACTGAGCCACTGGGCGCCGCTTGAAGAACACCGCGCTGCTGACCATCTGGTGGAAAATCTTTTTCTTTGCTGTCGGCGCCTATGTCTGAGAAGTGCTTCCGGCATAAATGAAATGTTCGCACTCGGCACCCTAGTGAGTGAAAGTGCGATAGAGGCTCGGGCACTCACTTTTTTTATGTAACCGCGCGAGCCATGTGTTCCTCGCTATTCTTGTACACCATGTACTCGTTGCACGAAGACCATACGTGCAGCTTTAGTGGCAGGTATATGCTGCAGTTATGAATATCAGCAAGCGCAGGGGCGCTTTTTTTTTTTGTAGCGAAAGCTACATTGGCCACGAACTCGCAGTTTCCCGGCGCTCGCATTCCCGCCGTGGTCGCACCGCACCACGGGACCTATCACGTGACTTGTCACGTGACCAACCGCATGACGAACCACGTGAAAACAACTAGCCAGGCAACCAGACTAAGCTGGACTTGTAGTCAGAATTAACAAAGGCTAAACAAGCTATGCCTTAGTTTTCGCTACCTATATCCTGGCATAGCCGAGCTAAGCCACTGCCAATTTTGTGAAAGCCGACAGATGAACAAATGTGAAACTAGGGACTGCATGTTGCTTGTCTTCTAAACGTGAACACTGGAAGTATAAGGCGGTCGCGCACAAATCCGTGAAGCTTTAAAGTCGAGTACTAAATATAAAACACGCCCCCCAATGGAGGAGGGTCCGCTTGACAGAGCTGACTGCGGTAAGTTCATCGTCAAGTCGGGTTTGGTGCAAAGCAGCTAATTATAAATAAAAACCCCTGTCTTACCGGCCACTTCGCTTACACTCACTGCATATGAAACCGGTGAGCCCAGAGTGCGATGTGTCTTGTTGGCTTGGGAAGTAAGTATAATGGTATATTACGGCGATAGCTGTATACTGGACCTCCTTCGGGCTTAACGGCTCGGTTCCGTAATATGTCGTACCTGAATACTTCCGCCGTCAACATACTGCACAGATGCGCCGGAGACTGGCCATTCTTGAGAATGTGCCCTATGTGGTAGAAGGATCAAAGCCAACCTGGCTCAGGTAGGCCTCGTAGTGACTTTCTTGTCGCGCAGATATATGTGGCGGTCATGAACGGAGGCGGAGCTCCACTGAAGAGTTAAGCTGTTTCTGACTGCAGTCACAGTTTATCTCTGTCTCTGCTTCTTCTCTTGCTGTGACATCTTCCGTAATCCGCTTCCGTAACATGTGTTAACGGATAGCAGCACAGTCTCGCAGTAACACATGCGTCATTACTCTGACTGTTCCATGTCGCTGTTTCAGTCTTGTTATACGGTGCATTGTGGTAAGTAAGTGTAGCTGGTGCAAATGCTGGGTGAGTTAGAGCGGTCCTGTAATGTCCTTCCCGCTCCGGCTGCTTCACTTCCCGCAAACACTTACATCATTACAATTTATTCTTCATTAATTGAGTGTACTGGTAGTTCCAATATGAGCGGAAAATGTCAGCTTGCAAACACGAACGGATTCGTTGTAACTAGTGCACTGAATTTGAAAATATGTCCCATGCACATCATCCGTCCAGAGGAAGCTAGATGCATATATCCATTATGGGCGTAGCCACATTCTTTGCTGGGCTGCTATGAGCATCTCGCGCAAGCTCGGTGGAAGTGGTAGCGTCTGGTGCGCACCTCAGTCCAGCAAGCATAGTAGCAAAGCCCAAGTTGCTAAGGTCTTTTTATATCAGAGATAAAAGTGTGATTTCCAGTTCTACTTAAGTTACAGAATAACCATTGGTTAGAGCGGATAGTGTGTTCCCATTAAAATCGGTGCCACCGGTACATTTAAATTACTACGTTTTCATATTGGCGGGAAACCGACATGCTCACATATAGCCGGTCTCGAGCCGGACGTTATCGCTAGATGTGGTATGTGGAGTCCGCGGCACTCGCTTTCAGTCATTTTAGGCAAGCGTACGGCCCTCTGTAATACGTTGGGCAGCAAATGTCTGAGGAAGAACAGAAAAAAGAAAAAGAAATAACGACAGAAACTCTCAAGGCAAGACGAAAGGACCCGACCAGAAGGAAAAGGAAGCGTTGTGTTTGGCGCGAGCAGACAGAAGATAGGGGACAGGGGTGCTGAGCGTAATTAACCGCAGTTTCGAAGACCGCGAGTAATAGGCGCCTGAATTAACTCCTGTCTTACGCTAACTTCAAGCTGCGCTCATTACACACGCGCGAGTAATCCCGCCGATGACACCATTTGATAGAGCTCTGGAGCCGCCGCGGGCGACGTGCGTCTTTCAGCACGGCCGACTGTCGTCGAAGGCACCGAGCCAGCCGATCCAGTAGATTTGTTTATCTGGACGTCATCCGTTGATGACGCGGCACCGTAATCACCGAGATTCAGCTGCAATTACCGCGTTCATCTCACGAGCGAGCGCTCTGGAGTGTGGTGTCTTTGGCGCCAACCGTTGTGAAATGAGTGGAAGCTCCCTCCCTGTAAACGTGTTACGTATTTCCTCTTGTGTTTCTTCCTAGTGCATGATATATGAGCTCCCCTTCAACACGTTTTTCACCGAACAACGTAGTTTCCGTATTGCGTTCTCTCGACCTTAATTGTTCTTACCGCAAACACAGACAGATTTGACCTATAGATAGAGGTTGCATGTCTGAAGCGTCGCAGAAACGCATCAAAAGGTGGTCATCAGGGTCCGTGCTTGTACGAACCATGTGTGTTTCAGGCGCCTACTCACTGCCGTCATGGCTTCTCTACTCCAATTTTCCAATATGTGCTACAGCTGCATTATTCTGATATCTGCGCCAAAATGTAATTTTTCGAAAACCTAAATGCGTCCGGCAGAAGCAGTTGGCGTGGCCACATATTTCTATATACTTCCCTGGTTACACTGCGCGATAAGCGCATGTATTACCCAGGCGCTTACAACGCAAACCTCCAAAAACCTGAAAAATTTGAAATTAGTGGGCGCGTATTTTAATTCGCTTGTGAAAGCGCCAAAGAAAAAAACCGCCTGTCTCTTTCTTATGTACCAAAAGTGCTCTGAAAGGAATCGGATCTTTCTGCACGAGCCGAGGCAGTACATACTGAATGAGAAAGTGATCAAGGGTCCTCCCTAATCTACTTACGCCAATAAGTGATTAACCGAAAGAGAGAGAGAGAGAGAGAGAGAAAAGATTCACTTGCGATTACGCATTGTATAACAGCGTCTCACAGTTAATATGTTCTGTGCCTCCAGTTTTAATCGCTGTTAAGCGCCCTGGCCGAAAGTTCTGACCGGCACACGTCAATGCATGCCGGATAAATGTTCGTACACTAATTCGACGTTGGCCGAAGATGAGCAGTTGTCGGTTTTATTTTGTGCGAGATAGCATATAGCAGCTCAATTTTATCATTTTCTTCGTTCCTTCCTTCAACCCTCACTTTCATTTTGGAGAAAAGCTACCGCAGGCATCGCACGCGTTCCTCGCCGCTCGCTCCTTCACCCGCACCGCGCCCAAAGTGGACAAGATTAGCGTCGAAAACGACACTTAAAATGTGTACCAGCATATGCAGGTCTACTTTACGTCTTTCACTGTTAAGCACATGGAACGACCACATGACCGTAGCATGACCGTGCAGGTAGGTATGACTTTCGGGTAGCAGCAAATCTTTGGTGGCAATATTCCCGACGCGACCACACGCTTTTACTGAACAGCCGATGACTCTGACTCTCGCGGACAGTAGTGGCTAAAACGGAGGCATCTCCGATGCAGCCATTTCTCTCACCTGCCGTCGTCTGGGCTACAGCACGTCAAAGAGAGACCCCAAGAAAGTTCCTTGAAAAGCGTTTTATCGCGGCGTGTTGGTAAAAGGCAACAACACGAGCCAGCAGGCGTTTAAAGCCAATCATGGATGTTGTAGCGGCATTCTGAGTCTTGTTCCGTTTGCTACGACGGCTGCAAGCAGTGCGAAAGAGAGGAACGCGGTTTGGAAAACTGTACACTGCTGTTTTGGGGTCAGTGACGACCACCCGTTGTCCAACAGCAACCTTTCTTGCCTAAAGTCTCCATCCCTGTGACAATGCTCCGGGTGGACTAATTCGATCCGCGGTTGTGGTACAAAAGAAGAAGAGACAAGTTTGATGTCCAAGATAAACAGTCGTTTCGCATGAGGCAGTTTCAGTGTCCGTTCAGCCACATAAAAATGGCGGGACATTACTTACTGCGTACGACTTGAGTGCAACTGACAATATTTCCAATTTTATTTTGCCGTTTGAGTGTTAGGGGGTGCGAATTTTCATACTTTTGACTACTAATGGTTTGCTAGCAATCGTCCTTGCACTGGCACTACTTTTATGATCGAAAATCAGCGTGGCCGTTACATGATCAGATTATACGTGGACCCTGTAGGGATTAAGAAGGGCTTTCCGAAAGTTACGGGCGATTTCAGTTTCGCTCGAAACTGTTGAAGCGGAGGAAAACGAGACGTTTTGTCAGGGTGCCCTTCCAAAGCTTGGTGTTCGCCTGTCGACCTTCAAAGAAAGGAAAAGTGCTTTTGAAACTTTCTCACTGCGATAAAACTGAGGGCAGCCCAGTGCAGCCGTCGAGAAAACTTTCGCTTTACCATCCCAGAGTTTTCATGAAACAGAACCGTATATGAATACAAACCGAAGCTGTTGATGCTTGAAAGTTACCTCGCTGCTGTCTCCACTACGATGCAAAGAGGCTGTTACTATTAATACCTGACGTTTCACCGCCACCGATTTGTAAAAACAGGCGTTCTTAGCCATAAAGACGGCTTTAGGTGGACATCAGAAAATAAGTGAATCATGTTAAATATTAAGCTGGTTAACTAAATTCTAATAGCTAACTTCTTCAATAATACTTCTAGGCACGTAACTTCAATTAGATCTGTAGCGGGCAATTAGTAATGGGCATGCTAGTTCTTCGAATTTCTAAAACCAGATTACTCGCGGCGCTGTGGGTTAAACATTTTTGCCGCTTCTGCTAGTTTTGAAAGTCGCACGACTGCGGTGCGAGCCCAGCCGGGTACCCACCGGCGAATAAATAGGTACGAGCTTTCTCCTCGCCTGGTGTTCATCTTCTTTGGGATGAAATGCTTAGGAAATGGGGCTGTGACCCCACCTTGAGCAGATAAAAAAGGGCCATAATAGGTTTTACCGCGCAAGGCGGACTTCGGTCCGTCGCATATAGATCTTCCATCGAGGAAGGGTGAGATGGCTGAGGGCCCTTTTCCAAGCATTTCATCCCAGAAAAGCTGAGTACCAGGCTAGGAAAAATCTTGTACCCATTAAAAAACTGGCGGGTACCCGGCCGCCCTAAGGGTTGAAGGCCACCGCTTCGGTTGAGTGGCTGCCCCTACCAATAGGCCAACTTTTCAGAATGTTCGCCAGATTTTCAAAAATAAAAACCGAGAATTCCAACCCATTATCGTATGCTTTAACCATTGAGAGTTGAGATGGAGCCATATGGCGTGGGCCAACTTAAACACGGCCAGCTTTATGTCTATTTCGAAATGGTACTAAAACTCCTTCGGGCTGACTCAGTTTTTGCCGATAGTAAAATGATTCGGATGGCCCACGGCAATTTTGGCACATCCCGTTATGGCACGCCTGAGAATCTACAACCCGATCGCAGGAACTTTATCGTGCACCTCTGCACCGATTGGAACTGCTGCCGAAGGATCAAGGACCAGACCATTCATGTGAAACAATGGCCAGACAGGCGCTCAAAAGCAGGACGGAAAAGAAAAGGCAGCGGGGAGCGAACGGGTCTTGTCGAAGTCGGAGGGAAAAAAGGGCCAGTAGCGAAGACTCACAAGGACATGTCAGACGCTATAGTTTTCATAATCAATGGTTTCCGACCCTTCAGCGCCGGCAGCTGTTACGTGCAGACAACGCCAAAGGTTACAACGAGGAAAAGGCAACTGTCATTTGTTTACATGTCGTTGTGGCAGCTATCAACGGCGCTGCTTATACGTGTCATCTGTGTACCCAACCCAATAAAGTAGCGTTTCGAGCTTACACATATCTGTCGTGCAAGAAGCACAACCAGAGCCGAGCAAAGTGGCACGATGTACGGAGGGCACTAAGCACGTCCGCAAAAAATGTACTTCTCAAAGTAAACACAAAAAAAGAATGAAAACAGGCTATCGCTGTGCAGTTGCTGGTGTAATGACTGCCATCGGTAATGACTGCCAGTGCGGAGGACATGACAGGGACGGGGGAGTACACTGTAAGGTGCCTGTATACGGCACGGCCTGCTAATTTCGTCCTGAGCTGATGTCCTAAATTTTCGCGGGTTCTCTATCCTTTACTTGATCAGCAAATGACACTTTGTTGGCTGCTCGTGCATCGTGCACGTCATTCAGTTCGTAGGTCGCCATTAATAAGGCGATGTCATCCCTCGTACTGCGACTGCAAGCGGTCATCAGCGCTACCTCACATGCGACTGCAAAGAAAAGAGCTGGCACAGGTGTCAGCACTGTACCCGCCAGTGCAAGCAGTAGAGAGTCGGTTTCGACTCGAGAAAAGTAGGGCTAGTCTCGTGCTTGCCACGACTACTTTTGAGGCCGCTTATGCGGCCTTGTCACGGCGCGGTAAGTGATGCAATGGGCGAACATAAGTGCATGCTCGATTCTAATTTCTTAAATCATCTGCGCCACCGTAGAGCTGCTGAAACTCAAGCAGCCAGCGTCCTTATTCTTTTCTGTCGCGCTAGTTCTCTCACTGAAGTTTCCTAGCTTCCGAAGCTGCCGCGAGAGGAAACGAAATGATAGTACGCTACCATGACGTCACATCTGCACGTGGTACAGTGGAGACGACAACTGAGAATCATGACATCGCTTGCGCCAGCGGCCACCTGATGTTATGACGTCACTATCTCAAATTACACACTGGAGCCAACGAGTCAAAAGAACGCGTGAAATCTTATAAACCTGCGATTAGTTGATGTGACGCCACAGGGTTTCCAAGAATGGCCAAGGAAGGCATCTGATAATATTGAGCCCGCATTACGCAGGGATTATGAAGCCATTTTCTCACTTATTACTGCATGCAGGGGCAAAAGTAGCGAAAGTTTTTTCAACTACTGAATGGCCTAAGCTACCTCAGTTTGTGATCACATTCGCGTTCATAATTAGCGCATTTCTTTAATTTTTTTTACCTTAGACAAAGGGGGCTGGCATAAAACATACGATATGGCTTACGAACGTGGCTCAACGACACGCAAATTTAGCACGCAAATGTAAAGGAAATATGGTAAGAAAAACTACCAAGCCAGTGACATGGAAGTTCCCTCTCACTATCAGATGACCATGTTATCAGTGCAACTCATCTGCTGCACGACTAATTATGACGAAGGGACCGTTGTAAGCGTAATGTCCTCAGAGCAAGGCATGGACGTCGAGCTGTGCAGTCTTGCACTATTCTCAGCGGTGCCATGAGATCTTATCCTCACTTTTTCGTCCTGCAGTCGGTAAAGTAATGCTGAAAAAGCCGCTAAACCACGCTAAGCGTTGAGGTTACTGTTTTTAAACCACTGAGCTTATACTGCTCCTTCCACTGACACCCTTGTTTTCCCATGCAAGGAGCAGGATGGACAAGAAAAAGAAATAAAAGTAAAATTGCCCAGCCCGCGCCGCCAGACGTTTTCCCGGCCGTACAGTCGAATTTGAGCGCGTAGGCACAACAAAACATTTTCCTCCATTCTTTTCTAAACTTCTTTTCAAACTTAACCTAACTACATGCGCGCAACTGTTGTATAATCTGCTCCCAAGGGACAAAACAGCGCCTCCACGCACTGTCCCTTCATCGCAGTACATGCGCAAGGTGTGCACCGTCTTCATGGCCTTCGTTGACACACTTCGGAGTCGGCGGACGCAATGCAAACACGACGGCCGTCGCGGTAGCCCCTACAGCCGCGCTGGCGTTGGGCGCCGCGGCGCCAACGGTGGCGGGTCACGCCTGACCCATATTTGGCCCCCAGGCACCTCTCTACCGCCAGCAGACACTGAGATACAATAGCCACGGCCCTTTGTTCCTGGGAGGCAGGACGATGAAAACTCGCGTCTGGCGTGCTGTGCGTTCCTCGCGTGTTTTGTTCTTATATTCTGCTCTCTGTCCCAGCAAGACTACCATCAAACTACTAATGCAATGTAGAGAATGATGAATTCCTCATATATGGGCATGAACCCGTTAACGCTATCGCGTCATACCCTTAAGGTGGAGCTCCTCCGGTTTTTTGTTTAATTACCACATTTTTCCTTTACCAGCTTACTGAAGATACCAGTCGTCATGCAGACAACCTTCGTAACGAGAACACAATGGTTCGTTATAAGCCCTTTCCGACCCACCGATATTGGCATTCTATTTTCAGCACATAATTCTTAAAAAGACACCAGTATATATCGAAAATGCAGGCTGAATAGTTCACTTCCTAGACGTGCACATGAGTATGCTATCTACATTTACAGATGTTCTTTTTTCGTTTCAGCGTTGACATTATGTTGTTTTTGTTTATTCAAGACCTATTTAATCAAAACTGCATGTTATACATAAATCCTCACAGATGCCTATTTGCCAAATGAGCAGTGAGAGGTTAGATCGTACTAAGCCAATGTGAACGAACACTACTTAACGCATTTTGAATTATTTACAGGTTTTTTGACTCCAAGGCTTCATTTACCGGCCATTCCACATTTTACCTAGCCACGTGTAGGCAGCGCATTGACTGGACAGTTTTTAAATTACTTATGGAGGCTGCTTGCGCAGAGGGCTTCTCTACCGGTCTTGAACATGCCCCTTTAACCCTGTCGCTAACTACCCCGATTTTGACTTCGAATTGAAGCGACTGCGATCACAACGGCGCAGGGCAGAGCGCTGATACCGACGCACAAAGTCGCACCTAGACCGAAGAGATGCTAGGCGCATACAGAAGAAGATTCAGCGCAGAATTCAGGCACTGCAAACACAACGGTGGAGGACATTTTGCCAAACACTTGATCCACAGAAGCCTTTTTCACGCGTTTGGAGTGTAATTCGGGGTCTTCGCACGTATCCTCAACAGCGCTACCCGTTCAAATCCGTAGCGCTCCACCAAAGACGCAGTGTGGTTGTGGTTGCGCAAGAATAACAGACCCTCCGAATCCAGGCGCAACGCTGCACTACAACAATGTTCCAGCCTCACGGGATTCCCGGATGGATGCACTATTCTCCATGGAAGAACTTGATGCTGCGCTGGCTTGTTGTAGAAGGTCATCATCACCAGGGCCCGATGGTGTGACGTACTCCGCACTTGCCAACCTTGGCAAAGAAGCTCGACGGGCTCTTTTGGACACTTATAACAAGTCATGGACTGCTCGCATAGTTCCTCATGATTGGAAGACCAGTCGTCTGGTTCCACTTCTTAAGCCGGGAAAATCACCGCTCGACCTTTCATCATACCGTCCAATTGCACTCGCCAGCTGCGTCGGCAAAGTCATGGAAAGAATGCTGCTCACACGCATGGAATGGTACTTGGAGCGATATCAGATTTATCCAACCTTCATGTCTGGGTTCCGACGGGGCCGCTCTTCTATCGACAACGTGGTTGACCTTGTAACGTCGGTGCACCACAGCAACAGTTTGAAAAGATTGACCATGGCATTGTTTTTGGATATCAAGGGCGCGTACGACAACGTAACGCATCAGGCCATTTTGGACGCAATGGAAGCTGCTGAGATCGGAGGCCGCACGTTCAGCTGGATACGCAGCTATTTATTAGAGAGGTCGTTTTTTGTCCTGACTGCGGACGGACCAACGTCCTTACACCGAAATTCGCGCGGAGTCCCTCAGGGTGGAGTGCTGAGCCCAGTTCTCTACAACCTTGCTCTCATCGGCCTGGTCGACGTATTGCCACAATCTGCTCAGATTTCGGTATATGCAGACGACATCTGTATTTGGGCATCAGGGGTGACCCGTCCTCAAGTTTGTGCAAGACTTCAAAAGGCGGCATTGATACTGACATCTTATCTTCGCTTGCAGGGCCTGAACATTTCGACCGGAAAGTGTTCACTTGTGGCGTTCACACGCAAAATAATGTCACGCTACACCATTCGCATTAATTGTGAAGCCATTCCCTATGAGAGAAGCCACAGATTCCTTGGTGTTGTCATCGACAGGAACCTCTCGTGGAGTCCACATGTCTACGACATGAGAAAGAGACTAATTGCGATTGTCCACGTCCTCTCCTTCCTCGGGGGAAAGTCCTGGGGCGCATCAGTGCGCTCTATGCTGCAACTGTACCGTTCCCTATTTCTGGGCTACATGCTGTACAGTCTTCCGATATTCAGTTCCATCAGAAAGACAAATATCAAGACTCTTCAAAGTGTGCAAGCGCAAGCTCTCCGTATCTGCCTTGGACTGCCTAAATGTGCATCAACAGCAGCAACTGTTCTTGTGGCCCGGGAACATCCTGTTACTACATACATTGCTGCTGACACCATAAGAACACATATTCGGCACCTCACACGGGTTCCCTGTCATCACCTCGCAACACTCCCAATAATTAGGCCGCGTACTGCATTCGCCAAAGTCATTGAAGCTCATCGCGCATATCTTCCATCGGAGTTCACCCCTGCATCAAAACCATGCTCACCCTTATGGAGTCTTCATGAACCTCGGGTTCACCTCTATATTCCTGGAATTACGAAGAAAGCTGGTGTATCACTACCCGCTCTCAAACAACTGACATTGAATCACCTGCATTCTTACCACAGTCACCGCATACATCTTTACCCAGATGGATCAGTTCACTCGACCAGTTCTGCGGGGTCGGTGGTAATACCGGCCAGATCCATCTTCATGAAAGTGAAGACGACCTATCCAACATCTTCAACTGGTGCGGAACTCACAGCCTTACGGGCTGCGGTAGAGTTCATCAGTCAGGAACCTCCACACGACTGGACGGTTTTCACCGACTCTAAAGCAGTCCTTCAAGCCCTGCAAGCTGCGCTAAGCCGCGGGTCGCAGGAACAACTTGTTGCTGAGATCCGTCTACTGTACCACGGCACCGTTTCCAAAGGTCATGACATCATTTTTCAATAGCTGTCAGGACACTGTGGTATTACCGGTAATCACCACGCCGATGCGGCTGCGCGTTCGGCTCACAACGACGGACATCCAGTGAGGATCCCAATATCAAGACCTGACGCAGCGTGTGGGCTTCGCCCTTTGGCGCTGGAGCTCACACATTTAGCGTGGAACACGGAATAGTTTTGCAACCTCCGCCTCAAGGCACTGGACCCTGGACTGCGCCTTCGTCTTCCACGTAACTTAGCACGTCGCGACGCAACATTGTTATGCCGTTTATGGATCGGCGTTGCTTTTAACAAGCACTATGCTTTCCGGATGGGGATGGCCGACAGTCCTGCCTGTGAAAGCTGCGGTTGTGAGGAGACCATCGCTCATCTTCTCTGTGAGTGCCCTGCCTTTGCGAGTGCAAGACATACACTGTGTTGTGCCCTGGACCGCCTCGATCCTCGCCCATTAACAGAACAAGAGATCCTCGGTCCGTGGCCACAGCAGTCGACTGCCCTCAAGGCATACAAGGCACTCTTTGCCTACTTGAGAGCGGCTGGATTGAGTGACAAATTGTGACTGCGTTGTGCGTGTGTGTTATGCCTTTTTCCTCTTCTCTCTTCCTCCTTTTAGCCCCCTAATCCCTCTTCCCCAGTGCAGGGTAGCCAACCGGAACCCCTTTCTGGTTAACATCCCTGTCTTTCCCTCCTCCTCTTTATCTATCTATCTCTCTTCATTTACGTCTTATATTAACATACGCTGTGAACCCATACCTTGCTGCTATACAAGCAAGCTGGAAAGGTAATGTGACTTATAACTGCACTACGGAAATACGACCTGTAACTGAAACTAGAAGGCGCATTGATCGTAGGCTCCTGGGCTGCTGGCTTTCCTGAAGTTCACGCACGCACGCACGCACGCACGCACGCACGCATGTGAAATGTTTTAATGAACACCCGTGCCGATCCCAACCAGAAGTAGTGCACGGCGCACCACGTGCGCATCGCACAACCTCGCCTGCCGGCAGACTGGTCCATAAATTACAATGATCGCAGAAGCCGGGTGATACAGACGTTACTCGTGAGGGTGCCTAGCCACATAACAGCTTTTATATGACTCGTCGTTCCCTGTCACGTGATTATGCTCTATTGATAAATCTTTGAACGGTCGGGCTCTCCCATGGCTCCACAAAAAGGCGAACGACTTCCCAGCTACGGGGCGAAGAGAACTGCGCCCCAGAATGTTGGAGCATCGAGCGTAATTCTAGTCGGACGCACACACGCAGTTCTGCGCCGAATCGCAGCCTCACACGCTGTGTAAGCGTGTAAGCGAGTATGTAGAAGCTGCGCCCATACGACCATAGTCAAAGCACGAGGGGGGGGGGGGGGGGGTAGTTTGAGAGGTGCTAGGCTGGCACGCACATCTTGTCTGGCCTCTAATTTTCGACTGTTGCGGCCGGCAGTCCTTCATCACTTGTCGCACCACCTGGCGCACAAGCCCGCGAACGACCGAGGTGATCGCTCCACTCATCCCTTTAAAAGCTTCGTTAAAACCTAGCCTCTCTTTTGTGCCTCCAGACGTCGCCGTAAGCGCGGCAACCCATGTTTGAGTACGGCTTCTGTTACATGGCATAGTTCTTCGAGCCGGCGCCCGACGACGAATCTGTGGGCGTGGCATACGGCCGGCACCCAGATCCTGTGTGGCCTTCCAAAATCGTTCACCTTCACTCATGCTCCGAGCTACTTGGTGCATCTCTTAGTTTTTTTTTTTTCATGCTCAGAATTCGGAGCATTAATGCTTCACGTCATTTATATATTAAGACTTTATCCATATCTGCCTACCGAGACTGATAGAATCTGGGGAGGAAATTAACGGTATGGTGGTGAGCCCATATGCAAGAGTACGCGTTTCTTGGAAAGCCATCATTGTGCGCGGCAAACAGGCGTATAATGTGAAACATTTGTTAGACCACTTCGGAGTCGGCTGAACGCAGGAAGTGTAGATTGTATCACGTTACGGGGGAACGCCGTATTTCGACACCAATTTGAGGGTGGAAAGATACATATACCCAACAATTCTGGACAAACGCATTTTCGAACAGGAGTGAGTTCATGAACGCAAGTTATTCATATATTGTAAGATTTCAATTCCTTCTGATCTTCCTGTCGATAGGCTTACATTTCTTTGCTATTAACATTTTTGCTATCGTCAAAAGCGTTCGCCACTGGTTTTCTATGGCAGTCTTAACTGATATAGAACAGCCGCAGTGGCTGTTAGACGAGGTGGGAAAATGGCGGCGCCGTGTCTACCAACTTCGTCGGCTCAGCTCTCTTCTTCAGCGAGCGCAATACTTATGCCACGCTCCTCGCTGACGTCACCTCACAGGGAAGAATATCCGTGCACCAGGGTTGGGGCCGGAGGGAGTTTTCGATAAAGCAGGAACATGGGGAGAAGAAAGGGGGGGGGGGGGGGGGGTGTCGTTGACGGCCTGCCACTTCTTACTGGGACGCTGGGATTCTCTTCAAGAAAGCTGAGATATCCACGGAAGGCAGATTTTTTTTCTCTAGACGAAGGGCGCATTTAAGCACTGCGTTTCCAGAGACCTCAGCTGGAATTGCGGACCATTGAATGCTGAAAGTACGAGGCAGTTCATTCAAAGAACCAGGACAATCCGCAGAAATACCAGATAAGAAAATCGGTGCTGTGCGTGCTGGAGCACGATCAAGTTTTCGGCTCGGTTGTTCACTTGCTGGCGTCTTTCAATGGGACGTAAACAGGGAGGCATCCATATGTTTCATTCGAATGAAATGGCCTGTGAGCGCTGGGTATAGAAGGAGTGAAGTTTAAAACGGATACATATTTTTGCTTCTTCAAATTTATGAACACAATGAGCAATAGTTATGTGGGGCCTGTGACTAACGTGTGAAAACGAACTAATGTGAAGAAATTTCCTGTGCTTTTTTGCTAGCCAAGGAAGTTTATTCGGAGAAAGCTGAGGATAGCAGCAAAAATGTACAAGCATGCTAGAAACGACCGTCGAGCGAAAGTGCAGTGTGTAGAATATGGGAAGTAAGCAGGAAACGAGGACTTCCCTTTCTGGCGCATTTTTCCCTATGTTGTACGAAATCTGTTCACATATCTGCGACTATAATCTGCACAAACGCCGAAGCCGTCTAGATACTACATTGCAATATTTTCGCACTGTATGCTCTAGACAACGCGAAAGAAGACTATGAACTGACGGTTATACGAACACGTTGGGACCAAAGGCCATATTTTTTAAATAGTTTAACGATTCGTTCTTTCTGACTAATCATTAACGCATCTGATAGGAGGGCCAGCGGAAAACGGAAACGAAGCGACAATTGGTAAACGAGCGCATGGATAAATATGAACGATACTCACATCATATCGCACTTTGATGCTTTTCTTTTTTTAATATATTTTTATATTGGTCTGAACTGCCTTCAATATCGAAACCGGCCCATATATAGATTCCTGACTACTAGCTAAAGTCCTTGAACAAATGCATTGAAGAACTCTGCTACTAGCTGTGACGTCAAAGACAGGTGACACTAATGGCACAAGGAGAGTGGGTACGAAAGAATCGGGGGAAAAAGTCGTTACAAAATACGACTTCCAGACTCACAGAACTTTTTTTTTTGAGAGCTATGTAACTTGATGACTCAACATACGTTAAGAGGGCGATAAAAGTAAACAAGAAAAAAAATACCCTGCCTGCACCGCCTACGGCACAACCGGCTTGATGAGTAGTAAGAAATGCCAGGGTAAGCTACAAAACCCCGAAACCCACTTTCGTATTACCACATATTTTCAGGACGCCAAATTATACACCGCTCACCAGCAGATAGCGCCCACATCAGGCTCAAAACGTCCTAAGAAGATCACAGTGGTCTGTCGCGTGAATTCTGTCTCCTTAACCACCGGGGGAGAGATTGACGCCGCTGTCAGCACATGTTCCGTTTGTTATTTGAAGCACGGTCCTGATACTGCACACCCATCCGCTCGAATATGAGCTGCGGCGATATGACAACATAACTCCACATGAATAAAAAATTAGCGGTGGTTTAGCTTTCGTTAAACCTGGAGTGACGCGATAGCAACCGCTGGCCTAGTGGAACTTGGTCACGTGACCAACCACGTGATCAGCCACGGCCCCGCGCCGCCTGCAGCTGCTCCGCACCACGTGACCAACAACATTAGAGCGTGGCGGCGCCGCCACGCTGAAGGCTCCAAATGCTACCGCAATGTAGCTCTCGCTACAAAAGCAACAAGCATTATGACCTTGGTGTCACCACACTGTCTTCTTTAATGCAGCTGCTGGACCAAGTTTGGCTTTTCTGCGCAGCGCCCGTTGACCCAAGCACGGTACAAGGTTCTTCAGAAGGCACGTAATTTCCTACACGTGGCACACGCTGTAAAGGTCATGTTTTCGCGTGAGAATTAAGCAATAATGCGTGGTCGGTACATACAGGGAAGCCTTTGTTTCCGCAGTACCTCAGCGCTGTTAGCACATCACGAAAAAATCAAGACCCGACCTCCGTGTAATCCGGCTGATCAGCAATACCTCAAGCGACCGTAATCTCGTAAGCCTCGTTGGCTGAACATGCAACCTCGCCGACCGGCATAGCCCTGATAACGGTCTTCCCCGCGCACGGGATAGCGGCCAGGCGCAGTCTGGGCACGCACGCCTCCGCCCCGGCCGGCGGACGCTGGTGTTTGCTCTGTGCATGGGATTTGGCGTCCGCGCCTCGATATGTTCATTAAGATGCTTGTAGGTACTATGGCATCTTAGTACACTAAAAAATAAGACATGCAAAAGCAGGCCTGACGCTCGATTTGTGCCCCCCACATATTCGATCGTGGGCTGACATGCGAAGGTATAGCCCGTGTTTCTCAGTCTGCATGGCCCGGAACTCCACCTCTGACATGAACCAATTGGTTGTTTTTGTTTTTTGAGTCCGGCGTTTTCAATTTGGCAAAAGGCATTGAAATCAGGCTTTGTCGTCTTGTAGCGCGTATGCGCTATCCTCGGCGCACCCCCGCTTTCTACACTGAATGAATCATCATACAATCGATGCTGAGGTTATATTTATTGTTTTATGTCCTGCAGAGGAGAAGAGTGCACGTTCAACACGTGCAACAACGGCAGCTCCTAGTTCATGTTGGTAATACAGGTCTGAAGGACGACACAAAATGGTTGTTACGGTCATTCAAACACTTGTCCTCCTACCTGACCAACAAACAGAGGTGATAAAGAAAGTCCTCTACAGGACGCATTACGCCAAGAGATTCAGACTTGAGCCTATAAGTACCCCATTCAGCCCTAAATGTGAAAATATTCAACAATTTTTTTACACAATTAAATTCCAAGAAGTCATCCGACCATATAGTCTTATGCGTTACATCGTTTTCATTCTCTGCAGATTTATTGGCCTCATATCAAACTGATAGGCAATTAATTTATAGTACACAAACTTGCGCAAGGACAGCGAAAGCGCAGTATAGCCTCTGGGTAGAGAATCAAGTGAAAAATTTAAAAAGCGGGCATTGTCCTAAGCTGCTGGTAGCTACTCCCACAGAATCTAACACCGCCTGATGCCTTCGGCTGCAGCCGCATGCAGAAAGCACAAAGCCAACACGCTGTAAGAATACTGTCTCCTTGTCCCTGATTCGGTCCCCACTGACACTCCGTGACAGGTCGTGACTGTTGCTTTGCACTTAATTGCGTGCATGCGCCGATGTGTGGTCCTGGGCCTTGGGAGACGGCCGCCTTTTGGTTCGTGCAAAGGCACTGCCGACATTTCTCAGGAATGCAGGGCTGGTCAGCACCCTGTGGGCACATCACCTCTGATTGTGCCCTTGTGTCGCCCTACAGTCTTCACGATACTTATATGGAGCAGCGTATCAGGCGCGCTGCCTGGCCACCATCTCCAGCGACCATTACAGAATGCCCCTCTCTTTAAAATGCAAACAAGGAGGTTTGGGCTTGAAAGTTTTTCTGTACTTAGCCATTTTGTTCATCTTTTAATATCCTAAACGTTTTTAGAACGTTTCTTCTCTCTTTCTTCTCTCTCTTCCTCCTTCATTACTTACCCTCACGGAGCGGTTGAAGTGTCCACCGAAAAGTGAGACAGTGTGCCCTTTTCCGCTCCGGAAAAAAAAAAATTTTTTTTGCAGCATTCGTGTGTTTCCATAGCGTCAGCTCAAAATCTGAAAAAAGAAAACTTGCCCACCACGGCATGTGGAAGTTAAATTAATGAATGGTCACAAAAGATTGCTCGAGAAGAGCTACCAGGGTCGCACCAGCCCCACCTGTAGCAGCTGCCATCGCAGGGCAGTGGCGCATCGATTAATCGCTGCACCAATGAAAACAAAAGTGTTAGAGCACCTCATTTTCATTTGGCCTAACCACGCTAAATCATCCGTCATTTTTTTCGCAGCTCGCGTGTTCTGTACCTTTTACAGGCAACTGGTCGTCTCCTACTACTTACACGAGTTATACTCCATGCATATTTAAGTAGTTGCACAGCGGGACCCGACGCAGTAATGGAGTAAACCCGCGTGCTTGTTCTCAGCGTGGGGCGACCTTGATCACTAACTTCCGCACAGAAATCGCATCCTGTTCCAAAACTAAATAACCGTTGATATACCGACGCTTAGCGTGGTGCTAATTAATAGTGGCGGCTTCAAGGCCTCGTTACGAGCAATCGACCAGACCCCATATAGCTTCCAGCGCCGGCTATATACACCACCACGCCACCTCATGTTTTTAGAAAAACAGTAATAAAAAAAAAAAGAAATACATACATAGTTCATATACACATGCCATATGAGGTGTGTCTAATAGGTTCTATTTATCGATCGTGCGGGTGTTCTGTCCAAAGCTTTCGCAATCACTTAGACGATTCTGGCGCCGAGAAGCTGTACACGGCCTTAAACGCACTCCCGCGGCCGCTGCGTAAACAGCAGCGGCTGCCTGGGACGCAGTCATGCGCGGCGCGCCCCCGAATTAGCGCATTCCATTGCACTCGAGCAGAGACCATGAGGAGAGCCGACCGCATAATAAAACTGGAACACCGCTGATGCAAAAAGAATAAAAACAACAACAGCACAGCCTCTAGAATGCGAACGAGAAGACAGATCCCGCTGCCGATCCTCTGCTACATCCGAGCCAGATGTGAGACGCGGTTCGATCTCGATTAATGCCCGCTGCCCGAAGCCTGTTTCCACAAAGGTGCGGCGGCACCTCGACTGTTGATAATCTACATGCAGGTTTTTCTGCATCGGTGTGATGATTGTTGTTGTTGTTGTTGTTGTTGTTGTTGTCGTCGTCGTCGTCGTCGTCGTTGTTGTTGTTGTTGTCGTCGTCGTCGTTGTTGTTGTTGTTATGAAGTAAGCGGCGAGACGCGTCGTCGTCGTCGTCCCGTGGTGGCGCTAGTGAATGGGATTGTCCAAGCCGCAGTAAATAGCGCAAATAAAAAATTTTTGGCGCCGATTGTGTGTATGGCACACAACACAACGCGGACTTTACGATTTTGTCAACGACTGCCGTTTGCGGTTGGCGCGCTCATTTTTTGCTACCTCCCGGTCTCTTGCTATGCGAACTCGGATGCGCTCGTCTATACGTACATGCGGTAAAACAGTTCGCAAACGAAGCAGTGTTCCAGGCCGTCTCATGTCTGATCTTGTCCACGGCTGCGTTAAATCAAAGTCCGCTTGCAGGCGGAGAGCTAAATCCGATATCTCTGAGCGTCCGCCCAGTTGCAGCTGCATTGCGTGCTGCCTATAAGTGGAGAAACGAGCAGAAAACATTGGCTTCAATGGTCACAACCGCGCTTCAGGTAGTGATTGCCTAACTGTAGGAGACTTCGGCAGTGAGCGAACAAAGACGGTAGTCACGAAAGGAAACAACGCAATGCGTGCTACTAAATAAAACAACTGCGGATAAATCGTTTTCCTATTAGCTGGAAATGACAATTAAGTGAGCGCATTGATATCACTTGTCTAATGCTTTAGAAATATTGGGAAGCAGTCGCAGTCATACCTTATATACTGTTTGCTGCAGTCGGCTTTCCCGGAATCATCCTCTCGTTTAACACTTTCTGTTCTTTGTTATGCGATGTACCCATACGTCCTTTTTGCTGGTTTGCGTCATCAGACTTTGAAACCATTAAGAGCACTTATGCGTATACATAAACAACCTTACCGTCCGACTCTTCCTGTTCGAGAAGCTGTAAGCTTAAATGAAGCAAGCGCAGGCAGAAGGTCACAGCAGCTTGTGGATATAATGGGCAGCATTGTCTAGCGTGGAAATCAGAGTAGTCACGAAGGCGCTGTCCGGAAAGGAGTATAAAGAAAAGAAATTGGTTGCTCCTGCACTTCTAGATACCACAACGGAGTGGAAGTGCGCGAATAGGGATCAATAACTAGTGAGAAAAAGAGAAAAGAGGAGAGAAAGTGAATGGAGGATAGCGACGTGTTACGTTCATATACCAGCAATTCAGCGTGCGTTTACTAATTCAAGCCGCACCACTGCAAGAGAACTGGTTCTCGTGGCAGTGTTATACTCGGCTGCCACTCAAGCATGGAGAGTTATTCCGCGGGCGCATACCGTGCGAGAGGCTATAAAAGAACAAAACGGCTCTGAGCCTTGACTGTCATCGACCAGAGGGCACAAATATCGTGAAAATTTGTGTGAAATCTATATATCGCGGCCGCGTTACCCATCGGGGCGTCGCGCTCTATAGAAGGACGGATGTTTGACGAGCGATTTCGTTTTGTGTGTGTGTGTGTGTGGGGGGGGGGGGGGGGTTGATGCCGTCCTATTATTTCCTGACGGGTAGCCTGTCGTCGACGGGACAGGAGATTACCAGGCGTTCAGGAAATGACGACTACGATGATGATTATGGTCGGCCGGATATAATTCAGGTGCGCTGCAAGCGGACGCCGTTATTCGTATTTCTACTCCTATCTATTGAGCTGACATCATTGTGGGGTACACAGGAGGGCTCATTTCACGCGGAAGGGACGTTATGCGATTCGCACATAATGCGACGAGGTTGTAATATCGCAACCTCGCAGTCACGACTAGCCCACACCGTTACTCTTAACACGATTCGGTAGGCATATCACCTGCGCGTTAGTTTACAAATCAAGTACATTCATTTTACGGAGGAGGAGTCATTTCATGAAGAAATGCTTAAAACACCTGTGAAATTTTGTGAACTTCGGCTTTTGGGCTCCTCTAAGAACATATCCGCTTTTTGTTTATGATCCTAGTTTGACAAAGCTCTTACATAATAGCGCACCCAGTTTAAATACAATAGATGCCGGATATATCGGGCTCGAATGGGTTGGAGAATAGTTCGATATATATCGATGTTACCAGTGCAATATAAATATAACGGCCGCTTAATAAAATAAAGTTACGGTTGGTTTCGGCCCCGCCTTCGGCAGCGAAGGGGGCCTGGAGAGGACGACCTCTAGCCTTGGGTGACCTAGGTTGGCTGCAACGCATGACAAGTGGCACACGTTGTCATATCTAAAGCTGGCTTCTTGGCATAACAAAGGTGTCACGCGGAAAATCAGTAAGAAAGATCGAAGGTTGCCCTCAAGCGTATTTCAAGTTCACTTCTTCGCGCGGTGTTACGGCCCCAGCACTGCTAGCAGGCATCCAAGCCTACGCAGCCGACTCGTCTTCGTGCGCGAAAATTAATAGCGGGAGCGGCGTTAGCAGCAGCGCCATTTACAGAGGCGCAGCGTGGCTTCGTTCAGTATATGGAATATTCCGGCGAACGGGAGTTGGACAAACGAGAAGAATAGTGCCATACTTCTGAATAAGAATTTCAAGAGAATGCTCCGAGAAAAGTATATAACTCTTACCGGCACTCACTTATCGACCAGAAACGTGGAGGCTAACGAAAAGGGTTCAACTTCAATTGAGGGCAACGCAGCGAGCGATGGAAAGGAAAATGATAGGTGTAAGTTTAATAGGCAGGAAGAGGGCAGAGTTGGCCGGGAACAAATGAGCGTTAATGAAATTCTTGTCAAAATCAAGAGGAAGACATGGGCTTGGGCAGGGCATGTAATGGGAAGGCAAGGAAACCGATGATCGATAAGGTAACGGACTGGATATCAAGAGAAGGCAAGCGTAGCAGGGAGAGGCAGAAAATTAGGTGCGCAGATGAGATTAGACATATGCGGGGATGAGTTGGCCACAGCTGGCACAGGGAAGGATATGGGAGGTGCCTTTGTCCTGCAGTGGGCCTAGTGAGGTTGATTATTATGATGATGATTATTATCATCTGACCATCCGAAATGGGTTCGATATAATTGGCCTCGACAGTATATAGTGCTTTGTGTTCATGGGAGCAGAACAGAGGCTGTGCTTTTTGTGTACGGTGAGACGAAAAAAGAAATGAAATTAGCCTAGTGCTTTTTCTTTTGCTCGTTCAGCTTCTTTCATTCGCTTCTCAATCTCAAGTAGCAACATGTGATCCCGGTAACCACGAATAAAGGAAGTTACGTTCAAACCTAAATGTGCTGTTCTTTATTAGTCCCTCCCCACGAAATATGCGGTTATCGATACCCCATGCTGTTGAATCCTGGACGCCATTCGGTTAGATCCCGGCTAAGGCGCCGTATTTCAGTGTAGGCGAAATACAAAATCTCCTGTGTGCTGTGCGATGTATGCCCACTTTCATGAACCTCAGGCAACCTAAATTAATCCGAGGCCCTCCACTAAGGCGGCCCTCATAGCCCGTGTGTCGCTTCGAGACGTTAAACCCCATGATTCATATTTATTATTGCTTCTGCAGTGACGAAGACGAAGACAAGCTTGCAGGGAAGTGGCATGATTATGATGATGATGATGATGATGAAAACATTTTAATTGGAACTAAAATTCCTAGTCGGTACCGTTATTCACGGGTCTGTTCGATCTTATAGACGCTATAGCCCTTTCTGTCAGCTGCTGCTGACCTTTCAGCTCTGAGCTGGGCAGAATTTCCTCTCACTGCTCAGTCGTCAGTTCTTTTATCATTTCTAATCCTGTTTTGTTTTTGCAGGCCCATACCAGGTGGCATAGGTCCTCCACCTTTATGCTACAGTGTGCACAGTGCGCTCTCGCCGGGATTCTGGGCGCCATTGCTGGCTGGGCAGTGCGCAGTAAGACCCCTTCTACCGCCCGTCCTTGAGAATTGTAAGTAGTCGCCTAATTGTGGCCCTCCCCAACCAATACTCCAGGGTCACTAGAACGACCGCTGCCGATGCGCCGTCTGCGACAGGTAACAAGACACACTTTTGTCATTACGTGGAACGCACGTGAAAAGCGCAAAGTGCATACAAGTCAGCACCTTACACCACCGCGGTACACATTCAGTACATGCCCTTCTCTTAAATCTTCGACCGAGGAGCAATAGATTTCTCGGTGGTCGGCCTGAAAGAAGCATTGATATCCTAAATTTGCTGCTTCAATCTCCTGCGCATGTTCCAAAGTCTCGTGAGGATACTTTGATCCAAGCCATCTGGCCACCATACTCTTCTACCTCATTAAGAAAGTGTTGATAGGGTATACATGGAGAAGTGGACCTTCGCAATAACTGTCCGTTACAGCAACTTTTTACTGCGCTAAAAGGCCGTTGCTCCGGTGGAAAGGCCTAACGCGCTGGACCTTCGCCCGCGCCTCTCTGAGCAAAGGTCTCATTATGCAACCGCGCAGCAGCGCCAGCGTCACGATAAGGAAGCTTGCTCGACGCTCGGTTCTCGCATGACTGGCTCGCAGGCGCCCCAAGCCACAGCTACGCTGTGTCTCTGCATCCTTATTCGGTCTCTATACTTTATCCCTCTCCCCGTCACGATGTATATCTTCGTTGGGCGCCCAAATCCTCGTCTCTGGTCTCCTGGTCGCGTGCAGCAACAAGACAGCCGCGGGCTGCCGGAGCACGCGTCACGGGAGCCAATTACGGGACTCTTCGAGCCACGTGACTGACCTTGATGCCCCGTCGATGAGAGGTGGAATGGAAGGAAGAGACGGCGGTGTACAGGAGTGCGACGCAGTCCTTGCGTGTAGACGAGGAACGATCAACACGAATAGGAGCGCGGCGAGCATCCTGCAAATCTTCTGGGAACGGCTAATCGGACACACAAAAATTCCGTTTCCTGGAGCCAAGATGAATAGCTATTGCTGCTACCGTATGTATCCTCACAAGGCACCTGCAGAATAGGACAGAAATTGCGTGTTTTCAGCGGCAAATGTATCTGACTAGCTCGCCCGCTTGACGTTTCCAGTCAAGGTCTACTCCACCTTCCGCAGGCGGAGAAGGACCTCCACACCCGCGCAATCCACGGCGTTTACACGCACGACTAGCTCCGCTGTTCCGGGTCGCGCACCGGACGCCACTCTTGTTTTCCGGGCACGTAACGCACGACGGTTGTTTATTTGTTTATTGTTAGAGTGGTGGTGCTTTGCGCTGATCTAGGTAGGATCAGTCTCGTCGAGCAAGGCTCAGTTATTCGGTAAGACGCTTTTCTGCGGAGCTTTGCGACCGTGTATTCGCTTATTCGCGGGAAATGGCAAACAGTAAGAGGTGCAGATGTCGCCGAGACCTGAACTGCACTATTATGACGTACGTCAGATTATCTGGCGAGCTTGGCCTGTTCTTGATTCACGCCCACATCGGCGACATTAGATCGATGTAACGAAAAAAGAAGGCTAAGGGCAAAACATGGCCGACAAAACCTTTTCTTTGTGGAATTTTCTTGTTTAAGGAATGTACGCGTTCCCCTTAATTTTTATTGTTTTCATCTGAGAGAAAGCTATAACTGATTTGCTACTGAAACCTCCATAAACTCGCACAAGTGGACGTAGTACAGGGCAGACGTAAAGAAAAAAGCTAAATCTGAACCGTTATCCCCCTGCGGCAGGAACAGCGTGACTCATCGTGTTTTTAATCACTATTAGACGACAAAAACATTTAACGGCCGACAAATGAACTGATGCGGCGAAACTGCGACAGCAAGAGGCTTTTGCCTTTGTATTTATATTTATTGCCTTCACACTGCGTCTTTGAATTTGATTTTGTCGTCATTTTTTCGTTCCACTGCTACGTGGGCTTCTGATGCCTAGAGAATTCTGAAGGGGTCGAGATTGTAGAAGTCTTCTGGAAGGTTCGAGATGGTGGAGGTCTTCTGGAGGTGTCGCGATTGTGGAGGCTTTCTGGAGGGTTCAAGATTGTGGAGGTCTTCTTGAGGGGTCGAGATGGCGGAGGTTTTCTGGAGGGGTCGAGATGGTGAAGGCCTTTTGGAGGGTTCAAGATGGTGTAGGTCTTCTGGTGTTGTCGAGATGGTGTAGGTCTTCTGGAGGGGTTGAGATGGTGAAGGCCTTCTCTAGAGTCGAGGCGGGTGGTGGGGCCTTCTCGTGGGCGTCTGGTCGGTGGAGGCTTCTCGATTATGGGTGTGGATTTCGTCTCACTACTGTGTGGACCTCTGAGGGGTGGAAAGAAAGAAAAATGACCGACTATTTAGCTTGGTTAGGCCAAATGTGACTCAGGCGCGCTAGCACTAGTTGTGCTTAGTTTGACATGATTATTAAGGGCTCCGCCTTAATGGTGTGACACGATAGTGTTAATTAGTTAATACCCATATATGCGGAATTCGTCATTCTCTACTTTGCATTCATAGGTCGCTGGGAGTCCTTATACGCCTAATGGCACAGTGGTGCAGCGGTTAAGTGACACCGCCACACTGCCCTGCGATGGCACGTCCTGTCACCAGTAGGGCTTGCGAGAAACAGGTTGCTCTTTTCGAGTAACCTCTCGCGACCAATGATTATTTGAACTCCAACCTGCCATGGCGATTGGGCAGTTTGCTCACAATCCGATGGGCAACTTGGTATGACGTCACAAGGTGGCGTCCCGCTGTGTGCCCCCCCCCCCCCGCCATCCTACGTGGCCAACCTGCCACGTAGCGGGGGCGGGGGTCAACGGCTAGGTTGCCCACAACCTGGTGGGCTCACAGAGGGACCTCACAGACAGCGGCTAAGCGGCTTAGTGGGAGCTCTAGAACCAACACACTTAAAAATTTATTTCAAAATTTCTAACAGGTGGTGCCCTAGTTCGAGGTTTTGGAGGCTTCTGGAGGATGGAAATGGGTGGGGAACTTCTACAGAGTGGAGGTAGGTGCTGGTTTTCTGGATGGTAGAAGGGGAAGGAGGGCAGAGGTGGGCGTGTGGTGGGCTCCTCTCATGGGCTTCTGGAGGTTGGAGGTGCATGCAAGGTGGCGCTTCTAAAGGATGGAGAAGGGTGGAGCCTTTGTTTTGTTGGAGAGAGAGATAGAAATACTTTATTACTACAACTCTTGTTCGAGTGGCGTTTGTCTGGACGTATTCGGCGTGACTTGAGCACCAAGGCTTATACGTTGTTCCAAATCACGGGTTGTGTAATATGCCATGTATATGTGCAGCCAGACGGGGCCACAGAGCGGCTTGTAGTTTTTCGGAAGCGATGTGGTACAGCTCCGCCATACGGGAACGATATGGGGAAGTATGAGAAAATATGGTGACTATGTGGCCCTAGGACACTTCTAGTACTTAACTGTGTTCGTTGTCTGGGAATCTCCCGCAGTCTCGGCAGTGTGGGTGTCCTTGAAGTTTGTAAATGTAATGGTTGAACATGCCGCATGGCAAGGAGTGCGTCTGAGCTCGCCATGTGTAAGTAGCATCACGCCGTGAGAGATCGTGCGAAGGAAATGGAAACCGGCTGCGGTCCGTGCGAATAGCTCGGAGTCTGGTTCTTTGCAACTAGCGGTGGAGCGCACGTTCCTCCTTGGTGCCATAAATGGCTGGCCAGGATAGAGGGTTGCTTGGTGATTGCGTTTCGCGAGCGAGGACATATTGCTCTCTATGCCCTGATGGCCTGGAATCCATTCCAAAAAGGTGTTCAGTTGGGTGTATTCATGCATATATGTGTCGAGGAGGCCCCTCAGGTGCTCCGGTATGTTCTCAGTAAAGTCACGTACGGCGCCCTAGCTGTCTGCGCGGATAATGATCGTTTCTGCGCTGTGTTAATTGATGGAGGAGGATGGCTTACGACATTGCTTGCCGGCGAGGAATATAGAACATTGTGCCGACTTCTTCCGTCCGCCCCAACACAGCAATACCGATCGTCATCATCACAGAGTCACAGACCTCCTGTGGCTGCAGACCCTGCCAGATGCCTCGTTCAAATCCACGTGCCACTGCCGAACCCTCTGTACTATACACAGCGAGGGAGTAAGAGACACAACCCAGCCGGTGCCATTGATTTACGCAAGGTATGCAAACACGCAGTGCCGTCCCTGCTTGCACCGCGCAAGCGGAAAGGGCGCTCGAATACCTCACAGCGCGGAAGGGGACATTAACCGCAAGAAAGAAACGCGTTCATTCCTCCCGCTGCACCAAACGTGTCTGTGCCCCCCCCCCCCCGGCGCGCATTTTCTGCGTGTACGTCGAGTACGCACCTCGCACGGGCGCCAGGCGTCAGTGAGGATCGAGATAAACGGAAGGAAACTACAAAACGAGCCAGGAACATGCGGATTTACAGCGGCGGCCAGCTTCGGCACATCACGGGTCGGGACCTCGCAAGGAAAGAAGGCGCGGCGGTTGATCTGCCTCCCAGCGCGCGTCACACACGAGCGCCCACGTACCTTACGCAGTATGCACCGCAAGTTGGCGCGCATAGTATGCATGCACGGTTCTGTACCGCCCACCCCCAACCCCTCCAAGTGGAAGTTAAGCGCTAAAGCGCGGCACGACCCCGTGGTTTCCGTCAGCTCACGTGGTTAAAGTGACGCGGGCCTTAACTCGCGCATGCACCACGCACCACCTGTGTGCTCTAAACTTCTTTTTCACAGCAGTGATGGTCTTTTTGCGTGCATCAGCGACCTTACACGCTGATGCTAATTTCGCAAAGTATAGTACGTCGCCTTCTGACTAATTACGCCTTACGTTAACGCAAGTTATTGTAAGAAGACAAACAGCTTGCACAATCACCTTCATAGGAAATCATTATGGCTTTAACACTACGACTTTAGTTTAGTAGCACCTGTTAGAAAGGAAAAAAAGAAAAAAGAATTATGAGGTGCACTTAAGTCTCCTTACGCAGTCCGCCACCTCCGCCATCTCCTGGGGCGTACATGGCGAGAAGGGTTTTCTGTGGGTGATGCATGATAGCGGTACGACAGCATGCCAAGCACGGAAGCAATTTGGTACTCGCTTGATTGCGACGTCTGTTATTAACATGATCATAATTACTCATGTAGGCCTCAGTACATACCTCGAAGATCCTATTTTAAGAACTGTGCATTACTAGATGCGCATTTATTCATCTCCAAACTCCACATTCAGGGAGCGGAGTGCTATGGTGCGGGGGGTATATGCTGCGCAGGATCGACCTCCTGCCGGCCTCCCTTTCCTCAATGCATGCGTGCGCATCCCGCAATGTGCGGGCAAAGCGAGAGCAGGATGATGATGTGATTGTGTATGCTTTAGCACTGTAGCTTTAGCGCTAAGGCTTCCAATCTCGAAAAAAAGCGCTTTTTATGGGTGCCTGAAGCCAGCTAGACCTGCAGAAATAATATAAATATGGCCATAATATAACCTGCGCATAATATAACCTGCCCAGGTATATATAGTAGAGATAGGTTGGTGAACTGGTTCGTGATAATCACAAAATGAACAAGGGAGGAAAACCTCAGGGTGCTCGCCAATGTTTCGGCAAGTGAACTTGTCTTCGTCTAGGGAAAGCGCTCATCATTGCCGGGGTTTAAATAGGGTCATCTCCCTGAGGAGAACGGCCGGGTGAGGGGCCGTTCTCAACTAAGAATAAACATATTTGGAAGTCAGCGCTATGTGTGTCCCTTCTGCCTGCGTCCGTGTGTTTTGCGCTTTTTTAAGTAGCTCGAGTCAGTAAAAAAAACTTTCGCGCCTTCGTGTTTGCGCGCTGGTCTTACGGCGTAGTGGAGCTGCATTATCAGCCGCTACAACCTTCACCCTGCGCGCTAACATGCGGAGCGCCACTTGGAAAGTTTTCTTAATATTTTTTTTACCACAAGCTGGCGGGCGCTCCGCTGAAAGCTCGGTTAGAATGCCATCTGATATGGCCGCCTCCCTTGCGAAATATTTAACGTAACGTGAAAATTCGTGAGCCAGATTTTAACTGCTAAAGTTAAAGCTCGAACCAGTCAAGCTTTGTTGATCTAGTGCGAAGAAAAAAGCTGCAGAGATATCTGCTGTGATTCTCGTCAAAATGCAACAGCATTATGGGAACATCGCACGGTTTGCTGTACGGCGAAGCCGATACAAACGGACTACGTTTCGTCGCGGACGCCGCGTTTGAGCTGGCATCCCGATGGCGGTGCTTGTCTCCAGAAGTTCGTCAGTGTCGCTCGCGTTCTAGCTCAAACTGTCGCGTTTCCCGAGCAACGCTGCGTTTTGCCAACAATGCGCCGCTCGCGACCTTTCGATAGCCAAATGGAACGTCATTTCGTCGCTTGCACTGCTTGTATTTGCATTGCCTAAGTTACGTCATTGAAAACAAGTCAAGAAATAACATTCGCGGGTTTTGGTTTCAACGATATCTCCAGTTGTGCATTGTGTGTAGTTTCCTCATATATCTCGCTACTTGTTCATAATGGATATGAATTACACATGGCTTGGCAATGTGGTCTTTTTAGTTGCTCCTTTCAAGCCTCTCGAGGTAAGTAGCAACGATCTTAGAAAGCTGCTTTGTTTACGCGTTTTTACGTTTTCGCATAACTACGTGTGTTAACCGTCTGATTTACCTGCTGCGAAAGCTGAGTGCCAGCACTCTTTGATATTCTACAAGTGCTGAAGTTTGCCTACAATTTCTTCCGTACCAATTGGCTGTATTTCCTATTACAAAGACAAAATTTCTGCTACAAACTGCAATTTCTTCTGCGTAATATAGAAGCTGCTGTCACTTGTTTGTTCCACAACTTGCCGGCCCATTACCTTAGCCCCTATCGAATGTTTTTTCGGTTTTTCATTCCTCACAATCCCCGACTAACTACGATGATCCACGAACAGTAACTCGGACTCTTGATAGCGCAGCCCCGAATGAAGCCATTCCCGAAGCGTTAGGGCGGCGGCTGACCACTTTCGCTCGCAACGCCACAGGCAGTGTCACGTGGAATGGCCAAGGCATGCTAATTTCTGAACACCTCTTCACTAAGACTTTCACAAGCGTTATTACGTCAAGGGCACTAAGTGAGGAAGTGTTATGACCTCCACTTACTACGCTGTACGACCACACACAGCGAAAAAGGGCACCGAATCGTGCTCCCAATGAGTCTGTCTTAACTACAGCTCTGCTTTGCGACCAGGAAGCAGCAAAAAGAAACCACCTTTAAGCCTTGCTAGGCTTCAGCCAAGACACCGTGACGTCATAAACCAGCTATAGTGGTCGTTCCCCGTAGGAAAATGCCTGTGGCTGTGCTTAGGAGCGGCGCATGCCGTAACATTTGGGAATAGGCGCACCTCCTGGGGTCGTGCTAAACGCGCACCTATAAGCACGATCCTATATAACGGCCATTAATGAGTGTTCTTATTTTTAGCCGAATGGCAGCGAAATGGCAGTGTGTCTTTCAGAGTGCAAGCAGAGAATGAGCCCCTTCACCGAAGGCGTTCCTCCTTTATTGACCTCTCTGTAGTTTGTTTCCCCTTACACCCGCGATATATACTGTATTGCCATCAACACCATCAAGACAGAGAGAAAAACATTTTATTTATGTTTTCAGTTTAAGAGGGTGGTTCTCTCAAGTTCGGGCGTCCAAGACCGATTGCTGCCCGCCAGTTTCTCGACCCTGCTTCAGCTGGTCGGCTTCAGTTTCAGCTTTCAGGCCCTCTTCACCAGCTGAAGCTGGGTCGAGCGGCTCGAGCTGGCCAGTACCGCCTCCCGCTGCTCGAGGCTCCTCCTGTTTTCTTCAATATCTGAGGTTGTTTTACATGCCCAGACTGCGTGGTAGAGGTTCAAGGCTTCTCCGCTTTGCAGGAATAACCTGTCGTATTTTTCTGGCCAAATTTCATGGTTGGGGTAGGTGCGAGCCTGTAGGCCCCTGTGCCAAGAGCCGTTCTTGGGAAACAAGGTACTGCTTGTCCTCGTTGCCATGCATTTGCCTGTAGTCAGCTCTCATAAATGGCAATAAAATTACACAGAAAGGGCAATCAAAATGTGTACCTAATAACTCATTTTTTATTGGTATGTTCAGACCAATTTAAGTCAGAGTCCGTCGGGCGCTGTTAAAGGCCAACATTTCCCTGACTGGGACATTTGCTCTTGCAGGAGTAGGGACTGTGTCATCCTTACAGGAGGGCCGTGACCTGCTCTCACATTGCCTTAAACAGATGATAACGCATTGCGGTGAAGACGTCACAAGCATTCTCCGCATTAAAAAAACACCGACGGAACGTGTGCTTGCCGGCAGCTTGTACTCGGATGCTAACACGAGTCACGCATGCTTGAATTGCGAGCTGATTCCAGGTGTCGAGGAAAAGACAAGAAAAAACGAAAATCAAGAACGCATTGCGAGCACGTCTGCTTTAGCAAGAACTGGCGCTCTAAGTCTAGCGCCCCACAATAGAGGGAGGATTGAGCCTGCCGCTGAAGCACTGCTGGAATCCAACGTGAGAGTTTGGCAGCAGACATCAACATATGCTTTACCCTGCCGGGCGGACACCTGTCACGTGACCTCTAAACATAAACTGGCGACACGAACAGGAAATGACGAGTTAAAGACTGAGGCTTTTTTTGCATTTTGCAATGGACACTAGACTGTAAGCGAGAGAAGTGAAATGCTTCAGTCATTTTTCGCTCTAATAGCAATGGTTCCCTCCCCCGCGCGAACATCGCGGGTGCATCGTGTGGGACCGCCGGAGCGATCAGAAACGCTTCCGATCATTTAGGCAGCGGCGCGAAATGACGCGAAACTGTCGTCAATTAGTGAATCGTCTCTCGTGAGTACCGTAATTTTTCGGTGGGAGGTCGAGCGGCGGTGCAGCTGCCGTGTGATTGGGGCGCGTTTAACGCGCCATTCATCACACCCGAGAACAGCTTCACGGTGATTCTGGTAGCGCTTCGCGACACCCTAGGACCGCGCACGATTCATCATCGCGGCGGTTCCGCTGGCGTCCGCCGTATACACCCAGGGAACAGAGCCTCGGGATCTGTGTCCGCTGCCGTGCATGAATATGCAGGGCTTGCTCCCCTCTCGAAGCTGCAAGCAAACAGCAAAATCAGTGTGGCATAATTGCTGTCGTGTACAAGTACATTCATGAATGTAATTATGAGCGTGATGCAACATTTAATTATTACCTTGCCTGATATTTGATGTTCCTGTGTGGTAGATTACAGGTGCGTTCGATTCGACTGCACTCCCTGCACCGGTTCTGTAAAGTTCCGCGGCAGTGCCGTGGCGGTGCGGCGAGCGTGCAGAGCCAGCTCCAGCATTTCAAGTGCTGCATGGCAGTGGCTGCTTCCAAAACGAATGGTCGACTGCAGGCCTGGTCGTCTGCTAGCCTTGGCGTCGCCACCAAATTGCTGCCAGAAGCGTGGCACCCAAATCAATGGCCGCAAACATCCAGAACCGTGTGACGAATTTTCGAACAGCACATCGCAGCGACGTGTTGCCAAAAATCAGCCTCGATGCAACCTCGCGGCAGCTAAGCGAAACGCACATTTGTTGTTTTACTGAACAAGACTGGGGGTGTGCGCGCGCCGGCTTGCATGTTAAGCGGTTGATGGAACGACATGCATCATGCGCTTTATGCACGTGTTTAATTTTTAGTTAACATAACCGGCTTCGATTACTAATATAACTTTATTAATAGAAAGGAAAGACGCCGGTGACGGGTCCGTTGAGAGCACTATGGTCTAGAGATACAAGGCACCGGCGAGGGCCGCCGTCCCCACCTCCGTCGCCGCCTTCTAGGGTGGCCACTCACGTTCCATGAGAGTCGGCGGGCCCGTGTGAGGCACTGTTCTCATCGACGAGTGGAATAGTTTCAGTATCTCCGCCGTTTATCGCAAAGCGCAAGCCATCGTCACGCAAGCCGTCGTCTGCTTCCATAGCGGCTGCCGCTGCACCATTCCGGCACCGACCACTGAGGAGGTGCAGTTTTCCTGAACTTCCCTGAACTAGACCTGCACAACGTCTGCACTTTTTTTGAAACGAATGGCGTCGTGCAGACGGCTCCATCTTGCACCGCTGAAACGAATGGCGAAGTGCAGCACCGCGAGAACCAGTTCACGTAGAGCAGGTGAATCGAACGGACCTTAGAGCATTCTTAGCGCATGCTTTGAGTGTGGTCAACCATTAGCCGCCTCTATTTATTTTTTGCTTTGCTTTCTGCATTTTTACCCAAGCAAATGAAACTGCCACGAGAGTTTTACTTCCACCATTAACCAAAATTTCTATAATGAGATTTTAGAGATAAGGCTTGTTGTGTATTTTGTTGCTTATCTCGTCCAGTCCTGGCTCGGGCCTAAGTCTACAACCAGTATTTTTATTGTTTTTCTTCTCCGATTGTTATTTATCCGTAGCTTCCATCTGTGATGCCAGGACTCACCGATAGTAAGCTATTCCAGTCCAAAGTTCCGGACTTCAGTACGACTTCAGTGAACCAAAGAAAACTCATCAGCATAAAGAGCGCTTAACGGGTCACTGACGACAAATAGAAGTCGGCCTGACTCGCGATAGGGTACCGCGTTCTAATCACATAGAGACCATTCTCATCGAAAACGGACCTTTTATGAGCTAGAAAACTCCAAATTACGAAATATATATGGCGCCATCAGCGGCCGACTTCACAAGTAAAATGCTCGGTGCGCGAATCTCAGAGGCTACAGCGCCATTCACTTCGAAACGGTGGCAGCCCGCCCTTTTCGCTAAGGACGTCACGCGTTCGAATCGACAGGCGGGAAAGTTTTAAATCCTCGGCGATAAACTTTACTCTGCGATAAAGGCGTATTTTGTTGTCGGACAAGCTGTAATATAGCGAGAGTGGGCGTTTTAATCAAGTTTTAATCAAGCATTACAGAAAGAAATAATAATTGTCTGAACTTGACGTCAGTGTGCCTTTAAGGTTCGTCGAAAGCGTCAGTGTGGTCCGCTGGCGAGCAAAATAAAAACGATGTCTAACAGAACTGCAGCTCCACTATCGCCAAATTGCGTGAAGAATTCCTGCGATACTTAGCTACAAAATCCTGATGTTGATCAAATTCAATGGCGTAAGGGAAGCTTGCCCAAAGAGCGCCATGGCACGAGGTGTTTCACATTACACAAGGTGGGGCCAAAGAGACATTTTCAAGGCATTTCACCCACAGAAGCCGTGTACCAAGCCAGTGGAAAGCTCCTACTTAAAAACCGGAAGGCACTCGGTGGCACTGGGGATCGAACCCTGCACCTCCCGCATACGATGCGGATGCGCTAACCACTCTATAACCAAGTTTACGAAAGCTTGGTTTTGTTCTTTATTGCATTGTGTCTCTTCCAGAACACACCGCTGAAGAAAAGATGAGGGACAAAAAATCTGCGCATTATCAGCTTCACCTCATTAGTAGTAAGTCCCGCATTTGAGCAATCATTCGTGACTGTCCTGTTTGCCTTATATCAGGATCGGTCAAGACGGCGCAATTCAGGTTTCTGATGCGAAAGCACAATTGGTGTCCTAACATGGAAAATGCCGGTGTCTGGTGAAGCCTATGAAGTTAGTCACGTGATGCGGGAAATTGCGAGAAATAAGCCAGACTTTGAATGAGGGTGAGTTTGGCCAACCGGGAGAAATAAACGTTGCCGCGACTGGGTTTCGAACCCGTGGAGGCGCAAACAGATCAGTTTCACTATTAACTGCGCGAGAGCACTATGCTATCGCCGCAGTCGATCGCGCCTCGTGTTAAATTGCAGCACTCTCGCTCTGTTCATTGCACATCGTCACCTGCATCAACTTCCATCTGTGCACAAAAGTCACGAAAGGAAAAGAAACATGCTTTCAATCCCGCTTTCATCTACGTGGCGTTGGTGTCCACCTGCAAAAACCTGATTTCGCACAATATTTTTGGGGTTAGGAATGCTGAACCTGCCAGCAATTTTATTTTATGCCTTATTCTGTCGCTCAGTGTGCATATTGGAGCCATACGCAAAACCGAAATAATGCTACAGCAACAGCTCTTTCACGAGTCAAAAATGGCGACCTAGAATCATGATCTGAACGAGCTAAACGTAATCGCGATTATTGCACGATAGGAACCGCCACGGATAAGTTTCTTTCTTCGTGTTCCCAGTTTTTCGGTCTCTTATACGACTATACTACTGCCATTCATAAAGTTCTTCATTTACGAAATGGTTTTACAAAGCGAAAACAAAAAAAAACTCAGCGATTCGACAACCATCCACGCCCCGTCCACGAGTACACCACTATGACCAACAGAGTGCGATCGATGCCAAGGTGCTAATCTAGTTAACATGTTCAATTTACGCTTGCGAGGGTTATCCGCCCTTGAACTGCTGGCTTCAAGCGAAAATAAAATGTTCAGGTTTCGCAACGCGGCATTATGCTGGTTAAGCACACATTACAGGAAAGGTGATCAGCCGAGCCAAACTACTATATATAGTCGTTGACGAAGAAGACAAAAACAGGCTGGTTTTCGCGATGTAATCTGCCATTACTCGCCACAAAATGCTAATAATTAGATTACTCTCCCTTATATAATAACAATGTTTACGCCATGTAATTCACGTGCGAAAGTAATGCGCTCAAGTTCCGCGAGTGGCATGCAAACCGCGTCAAGTGCCTCCCATGACTTTTTGAGCGTATTAGACGTCTAAAGACTGCTCGTGATTGTCGGCACGGAAGTGATAGAAAACAGCGTAAAGTTAAAGTCAGTACACGCAATGTGTAGTGCATAAATTACAGTGTAAATGCGCCACATGCATATAGGCGCGTATATCAATTAAAACCGTGCGCAACAGGACCCGCCGCGACGGAGGCTGCCGACCCAAGTCAGCGTCGTAGCGATTAGGTGACGACAAAGTGCAATTTCTCACTGAAATATGGGTTTCTCTATCTACCCCTGCCTCTCCCAGCTTTCGACATAGTAATGAAACATGCGCAGCTTCGAGAAAAAAAGAAGAGTCAAACTGGCGCTTTCTTTCTTACTCTCGTCTTGATTACAACCGGTCATTTCCGCAATGTTATTAAAAGTAAGAATGTAAACCTTTTTTCTCCCTTAAATACGCTGTAACAAAAACCGCCCCATGGCAGAGGGAGCCCAGAGGGAGGAAGGGGTACCCAGAGGGACCAGGACTGCGCATCATGGGCTCTGAGCGCTAGAAGATGGGAGGGCTGTAATAAAATTACAAAAGGCTATCATAAAAGGCTGTCATTATCAAGATGCGGCTTCGTACGTTGTGAACGACGCGCATTTCAATATCGCAAAGACGATGCTTCATCGGCTTCTTACGTGAGACAATACGTTCGGAGCCATGATGGAGCAAACATTCCGGTGTGAGGCATCGCCTTTGCCACAGCTTCAGGCTGCATGTGGCAAAGAGAAATGCAGGCAGGGCACACGTGCAACTACTATGTATAGACGCACCCTGTGAGTAAAAGGCTACGCGGGAGCGGCCACAGCAACGTCTCGAACGGGGATTCTACATATACATATAGCTGGGTCGCGCGAAGACCTGCGTTTGTCAGAGCAACAAGCCGCGTATTTGTCTGAGTCGCATGGACCTCCGCGCGCGGACCGCCCACACTTTGACCGCAACACCGAGACCGCCCTGCAATCTTCATCGCTCACGGAACACTGGCAGGCGACCACCCCACCGCAGACACAAGATTTAGGGCAACGACAGGGAGAGAGATAAAGCGGCCCAGAAAAGAGCGCATCAAGCAAGGCGGGAATGAGAGAGTCCCCGGATTATGCATGCACAACGACGCAACACGGTGGGCTGGAATTAGCCTGTGAAGGCAGAGGACACGAACTCTTGTCTAGCTTCACGCACCAATACAAGAGAAAAAGGATGATAGAAAATAAAAAAAAGGAAGAGAACATGTCGTAAATAATGACGTCGCTCTAAGGTTCTCGTTCGCGTGTCTCATCCAGGCGTCGCTCGCGCGACCTGGGGTGGTGGAAAAAAAAGAGGTCATTCAGCTCAACATTGCTGTAAGTTGATTCGAAGCAAAGCGTCAGTATGGCTCCGCGTCGACGAGATGATAGAATGGTAAAAAGTAATATCCGTGCAGGAAGAAGCCCGTCTCTCCGCTACTGTCATTGACATGGAAGAAGGCACCGACGCGCGGCCCTTCAATGAATCATGTCTACTGGCGTACTCGCCCCTGAGTCGCTGGCTGGCCTCCAGTCTGCACCGTGGATCGCTGTTGCGTGCGTGGGGGTCTTGTGCCCAATCTGATTATATGCCAACTCGATTAGTGTCAACTGCGCTGCGGGCTGCTGCGCTGTCCTCGCGCTGTGCGCGTGTGTGCGAACTGGTTTGTCTTCACGGCGCAAACAGTGTAATGTAGATCTTTTTCAGTGCTCCATTTTCTGCCTTGTCTCCTGCAGTCTAAAATCAAGGGAGGTGCCGTAACAGCATTTCGCTATATGGCTGCGCCCTGCTCAGGTCACTCTTCCCAGGTTCAAAAGGACAACAATCGCGCAGACACGCGAAGCAAGAGATGTACTAGATAAAATGAACAAACGAAGCAGAAAAAAAGTCTCTACTTCCGACCGCGAATATTTATCACGTCCACAACTCTGGCGCCTGAGAGAGGGTTTAGAGACCAATGATCCCTGCGGCCCGTCAAAGAGCCGAGTCCAGCCCCATAGCGGAGTCAAGGAAAGGGCGAAGGATCGTGGAATAAGACCCCATCCTCGTCGTAACGGATGCGGGAAGTTGTCTGGGCGGGCACGTGTCATCAACAAAGGTATTCGCCGCCACTTCAACCCCACCCCCAACAAACACACCTTGGCTCGGTACGAGAGGAGCTTTTTTTTTTTGTTGCTGAATTTGCCTCAATGGGGGCGGCGCTAATGCATGGCTTGCTAAGGAGTGTACGCTTCATTCGCTTTTCTTTTCTTAGCCTTATGCACGCTACGGCGATATGCGTCCCAACTGTCTGTGATGCACCACGACGCATGTACAGCTCTGAAAGAACATCGAAAGCCTGCGTGGAAAACTACAGGAAATGAATCTTGACGGTTCCTGTTAAACTGGGAGGAAAAGAAGGAGAAATGTGCCCAAGTCGCAACACGTTTTTCTTGAATGACTAAATTCCAATACAAAATGAAGCAGAGTTCAGCATCAAGAAGGGAGTGCGTCAGGAATGACCCCATGTTTCCTTAGGCCTCTGGCTCTCAGTCGCCACACAGTGGCGCAAATGTGCACCTGATGAGTTGATTTGAAATATTGCGGGCGCTAACCCTACAGCGTCCGTCGTTTTCTTACGAAGTGGCCAAGTCAGAGCACATGTGGTCACACGCCTCGACGTCGTTTTAGCCTCAAATTATCCACGCCATTGAGACAAGGGTCCCTTGATGGGTACCTACTTGCAACACCTCATTCTTCCCACAACCGATGGATTCGAAACGTGCAGGAGGAAGTGAACCCAGACAACACAGAATGTAAATCGTACTTTCGCCAGACAAAGAGAAAAAAAACACACAGATCGCAGCCCCCGTTGCCATGATTCTTATGGCATAAACCTCCGCTATGTAAATATTTCGGCGCACAGTCCATCTGTAGCTTATAGTGACAAATCAAGCGCCAACTCCGATTAACACAGACTTATAAGGCTGTCTGGAAGCAACGATAGTAAAAGCGTTGATATGTAAAGCACTGAGAAAAGGAAAACGCGAATGGGTTGCCCCTTGAAAACAGGAGGAGCTTCTGGTCATCTGGTAAGACCTTCAAGTGTACGATCTGTCTGATGGCTGGCGGTCTTTGGCAGTTTTTCATCGAAGCGGAGCCGTCATGCAACGACAGTGTCGTGCTGTTACAATAGTCGAATGTAGTGGGTTGAAGTCATTATATGACCATAGATTGAAGAATTGTGGCCAGGTCCTGAACGGCTATAAATCTCAGAGCCGGAAAAACTGCGATTTTGAGAGAACACGTTGGATGAAAGTATCGTGTAAGCACGTCAGTGCACCTTCAGCACAACTAGAATGCCCCTCACTTTCGGCAGTCAGCGTGGCGTTAGCATTACTTGCGTTAACATACATAAGCCAACGAGCTTCAAGTTCAAAACCGCAAATGCTATCGTCTCTTTTCCTACGTTCATTTTGCGCCAACCGAATCAAAAATTGAAAGGAGCGATTTTTTGTGCTAAATTCTTTGCCTCTTTGTAACAAAAAATTGTTAAAACTCAATTTTTTTAAATGTAACACAACAGTTTTGCACTTCATGTGATCCTCATCTAGTCTTCTTTTCTTGTTTGCGACCTATCCGTGTGCGAGAGCTGGCGGTAGAACGGCTCTAAAAATGCAAGCAAGGCATAACGGCTAATGGCATGAAATTTGTCCCCGTGGCTCCAAGGGAGTAACTTTAGAGCTCAGAGAATTAGGCCCTTATGCAGATTCCTTTCAGGGCCCACCTGGCGCGGACGTAAGAGGCAAATTTCTAGAAAATAGACGACTCAGAATTTTCTCAAACTGTTCCATTCACTCCATCCCCCTGCCCCACTCCCAGCCGTCTGTAATAAAAAAAATTATAAAAAGAAATACCCGAAGAAGCCTATGTTGTTGGTCTCTGGTGAAGTGGCACATACTCACAGTGGGGGGTTGGCCAGGGTACCTTGCGCATTCAAGCAATAGTGACACATTAACGTAATTCAGTTGTTGTCATTGGTGAAGATGATGTCGTCAGGCTTAATGGCACATCCCCCGGTCATTGGTGAAATTTTGAGGCTATCTTCTTTTTCAAAGGTTGCTTTTTCCTCTTCTCCATCTCTCTCTTCTTCCAAGCTAACCTGAAAAAACATGAATAGCCTGTTCACCTCCATAAAACAGCGCACTCTATGCGTGACCATGCGTACAGTATACACGCGTTTGAAGACATGAGTATCCTTTATTCTTGTCAAAGCCATCTTGGATTTGAATTGTTGTTCAGGTGGTCTGTGCAGTGCGGAATCAGCAGTGGTGCTAAGAATCGTATGTGAAGTAAAAAAATGAACAGGCAATCATACGATGTGATGCCACAAATCTGCATTAGCAATACTGGTTTCACAGTGCGCTTCAAAAGTTTCAAAGCCAGAGGAACTACTTCTCAGCTGTATGTTCTGACACTTATGACCCCTATGAAGCCACCGCGGTTCTCAGAAGTGAAAATGATTCTTATATCCTCTACAGAGATTATAAGTTTCAATAGAGTCGTAACGCGCCCAAGTACGTGGCCTAGAAGCAGGCCCTGTGGTCTGAGATCTTTTGGCGTAAATTGTACACTTTGCTTTTACATTGATCGCATTTCTACTGCGTCTTTGATTTTGCCGTGGATTTTTCGTTCAGCTGCTGCGTGGGCTTCTGGTGAGTTGTGGATTCTGGAGGGTTGAGGTGAGTGGATGCTCGTAGGTATAGGAGGCGCATGTTTGTCGGCAGGTGTCCTGGAGGAGGCACCTTCTCGGCCCGGAGGGCGCCCAGATTTTGGATTTGGGCAGGCCGATATCGATTTGCCCGCAATGTAGAAGGATGGACAGACAAACGCTACGTTGGGATCAATGAAGAGCGAAAAATTAAACTGTCCGAAAGCAGCGGGTTTTGCCAAAACAGGGCTGTGTTGCCAACGCAGTAAAACAGCCCAAAACCAAGACAACACGTGACGGCACGGGCGCTGACGATAAACCCAAGGTTGTTCACAGAGACAGGGGATATTTATTGCGGACGACAAAAAATGAAGGCTATATGGCAAGCTGCTTCCTTGACTTAGCAGTTTAATATGACGCCTTCCTTTCACATCTTGCATCCACAAATTCTCCTGTTTCTGTCAGTAAACCTCAATTAAGGCCAGCGCCTGTGTCGTCGTCTTTTCCTGGCTCTCGCGTGTTTTTTCTTTACGTGCGACTATGAACAACTCGCCCGCCAAGACGTTTATTGCCAATCAAATCTTACTCCAAGCCTTGGATGTGCATTTCTGCAAGAAATATCCGAGAACAACTACGGAGCAAGCTCAAGATGCAAAACGAGTCATGTCCCAAGAAGAGAATAGGCGATCAACAGTTGTAAACTGCACGCACTGGATAAACAAAGAACTGCTCACCCACCTATGGACACCGTGCAGGAACCCAGGGAGCAGCACTTTCTGAGAACAGGCAGCGCCGCCGGTGGCCGCCGGAGCAGTTGCGTTGGGAGAGTCGCGGCAGCCTGGGTCGGGCGCGCGCCCAGTTTGGGGCGGCCGTCGGAAAGTTTTCGGGATTGTTGCAGCGAAGTGTTCGTGATCTGGGCTAGTTGGAGTGACACAGCGATAAATAAACAGTGCGGGAACATGAAGACACCAGACAGAGAGGCATGGACGAGCCCTGGCTTTATGCTGGGCGTCTATTTCCAAGTAGCAAAGCACGAGAAACAGAGCAGACGGCACAAGGAGAAGGGTGCCCAAGGGCAAGAAGCAAAACACAGCAACGATCTGAAGGGGATAGGATAAAAAATACGGTGAAGAAAGAAGTAGAAAAACACAGAACAAGATTTGTGGCACCCCCAAATGTGGTACAACGCGACACAAAGCCAGCCACGAGCATGTCGATCAATCGGGACGGCTGGATAGTTGTGAGAGGTGGGGGCGTACTTAGGCAAAAGCTGCGAGAATGAAAAGAAAAAGAACGCTACGAAGGAAGTGGCGGTGGAGAAGGAAGCAAACGGTACGGAAGAAAAAGAGGAATGAACGGATGGGGAGCTGAAACGGAGAAAAAATACGAGAAGCTGACGAAAGGCCTGAAAATTCGCGTACGTCGGCCAGCTAGGCTCATAGAAAGCGACATCTCCCTGCCTATGAGAATAGCTGAGATAACTGACGTGGTAGATTGGCAGAATTTTTTTCAAAGGCTTCAATTATCTCTCCGGTGGGTCGGATTCATCTTCCCCTGATGACAGAATAATTTTTAAAGGACGTACGACATGTAGCGGTGGTCTCCGCAGCGAATCTCAATAAGACGCCCTTTGATCATTCTCTCTACACTGCACTGGTATGCGCACAGGAAGTGGCTGATCAAGTATACAAGGTTGACCCTTTATTACATATGTTCCGATTGGAACACACGAATTTAAATTTTTTTATTTGCCTTCAAGATACGCGTACCTTTCTTTAAAATTTTTGTTTTCATATCTGTATGATGACTGAGGAAATCATTGTAACTATAAAATTTCGTATCGTTTTATTTAAAGACTGCATTATTATTGGAAAATGGACATATTTTATTTAGCCTGTGTTGGAGCCGAGTGTTTGTGGGGCCCTTCACGGAAAAAAAAAGTTACAATCAACAAAAGGAAACAAAAGCACTGACAAACACTTTCTGATATTGTGACCAAACCACGGGTTAATTGAGCGTTATGTAAAAACTACCTAGGTCGGCGCGCACCACCAGACGCGTTCTGTGGTTCCTAATAGAGCACGCCTTTTCGTTCTGTCGGGTAGGCTAAAAGAGAACACAAAATACAGGGGCCACATTGCCAAATAGTTTGATTTTTTTTTTCAGATGGTGAGAAAAATTACGAATGCAGGGGTTTGTGGGTGCCTTCTTTTTCTCTTTTGGGAAAGTCATGCGGCGAATCCTGATATGATTGACGCCTCACTGCCAGTCGGGACGAGAGCCATTCACTGTTCCTGTCGCTTCGGATCGTAGAACTTGTTTGGGGACGTGAAAAACATTGTCCCTGGCGAGCTCAAGTATGTTCTAGTATATACTGCTGCGCAGCAATTGATCTGTGACCACAGAATATCCCCAAAGCAACGAGCGAAGGAAAAATAGAACGCGCTCCCGGCAGTTTTGCAGCATCTGAGCGGCGCCGGCCCCGGCGCGCATCTCCCACCCGGTCTGCCCTGTCAGCCGCGAGGGGCGCGCGCATCGCACCGGAGTTACTCCTGCCCGGTGCCTATTAAGCGTTCATCTGAGAACTACGTTTGCATTAAGACCGCGGCGCCAGCGACCATGACTGCGGAGCGACCGGCCACGTAAACGCTGTCGCGCCCACGTAGCCCCTCCCCGCCACCCTTAAAACAAAATGGACACCCATTCAGTTATTTCGCCCTTTCCCGCAATCCTCCTCCTCCTTCTCTCCTCATTTCTCCCGAGTCGCAGCTAAAGTAGGGTGATTAGAAGACCTTTCTATTGCACTCTAGCTGGAGCGAACCACTGAGATGGCCGACCTTTGTGCAGGGCGCAGAGGGCGGGTTCAGAGTGGGGTTAGACTATGGCATGGAGAGGCTAGATTCTTGGTGCACGGACCAAGTCGACTCCTCACTGCGCAAGGCAGTGGCCATTTAGCGAGAGAGGAACCACCGACTTGAGCTGAAAAGATGGGTTGAAGCAGGCCGGGTGGTGACCGTGAACTCGGGTAGCGCTCTTATAGGCGCCGCGGAGTGGACCGCCGTAGTTGTACGAAGAGGCATGATTGGACGAACGGGGCATATCCCGCGATGAAGTGTTATGTACGTAAAGAACCCGCCGCTGCGCCGAAGTGGATATATGGTGACCTTGCTCCATTAAAACTTAATCATCAACACCGTAAGTGGCGGTGGAATTCGGCTGCTGATCTCAACTTCGGGGGATCGAATTCAGGCCGCGGCGGCCGCATTTCGGCAGATACGAAATGCAAACAGGCCCCTGTGCTTGGCGGTGTAAGTGCGTGTTAAAGAACCCAGGTTGTTAAGACCTTAGCCATCCAATGCGGCGTCCATACCAGCTCGCGTTCAAGTTGAGGACATTAAACCCACTGCCATACGGTCAGAAAACCTTCATTACGGTGCTTATCAACATCTAGTACTGGTCACATTAAGTCTCAAACTCAGTAACCAATTTTTTTTTTGTATGTGAGAGCATAAGGAGCTCGGCGGGCAGCTGCCGGTGCCGCTGCCTCATGTCAGATCTGATGACGTCATAAATTACACATGATCCGTGGTCATGACAAACATGTTATGTCATGATTCGTCGTCACTAAGCGAGCGTAAAGTTTCCAAACAGGAGGTGACGTCACCCAACCGCAAGCGTAGCAAGAAAACAAATAAAGAGTATATGGTACTCACAGTTAGTTTTGTGAGTAAATGCTAACTTCGTGCTAAAAGCGTTCGACCTCATGTTGCACTAACATGTATACTGTCTGTTGCAAAAGTTTAATGTCCACCGGGCGCCGTTCTTCCGAACGGTGCGGCAAACGGTAAAATTTGCAAACAGCGATGTACGACAACGCCACCTGGTCGCGACGATGTGCTCACGATCGCAATCATTCCTCTACCTTCAGAACACATCATTCTTCGCAGCCAAGGAGAATGCGCCGAAAGGCATGCGCCATTCTGAAGGCTTACCGGCATGCCACATGTAGCCACAGGGTGCGAACACTACTTCCTATAGTATAGCGACAGACCTTTGTTGGACCAAATGGCAAGTCCTCGAAATATTAATTTAAAAAATTAGCAGCGCTTTAACTATGCTACAGCGAATGGTAAAGCGATAGCTATCGCTATCGCCATCATCATCCTGTTGGCCATAGGACAAATTTGCCTGGCTATCAGTTTGGATATCAGTTTGGATATCAAGATGGTCAAGTTTGAATGGCTGGGGCCGGCCAAATTTGGCGGTCACCATGGTGTTGTCCATAGTCAAATTAGCCTGGACATCGATTTTTGTCCAAGTCGCTGAAGGTAAACTTTCGGAAGTGGAAGGGCCAGATCTGGAAATAACCAAGAGACAGAGAAATAACATTTATTGCCACCAGTCAAAACCGCACTGCAGAAGAAGTCTTCCTCCGCAGCGTGTCTGCCATAGGCCAGGATCCCGAAGGCCACGGAAGCAAACAGAGTTTGACTGATGATTTCACTTTGCACTTTACTGTTGAACCTGCGTAGTGAAGCCTCCCAGGTTTCTATCGTGTATGTGTCGCCATACAATGCTTCCGAAATCCACAGCATGTGAACCATATGTGCTATCTTTTTTGCAAAAAAATAACACTACGGCTTGAAAACCTCCTGGTGTAACTTATTAAGGTCAGCCGGGTTAGGAAAAGCCTCTGCCTGCAATTTCCTCCGAGAAACTTCCTCTTCTTTCCTGAAAGGGCAAGCCGCCGCAACGTCTGAGGCCTTCCTTCCTTCCTTCCTTCCTTCCTTTCTTCCTTCCAAGCCGCCCCCGGGAATTCCGTTCTACCGAGCCTGTAATGCTCTCTGATTTCTCAATAGGTTCTGAGGCTCATTCTTGCAATTCCCCATCTAGAGATGAGTGAGCCCCGAGGGTACACCTGAAAGTAACCTCGGGCGACCTTATGGGCTTCCTCATTCCCTATGAGGCCCTGATGCGCGGGTGCCTAGATAAGCGAGAGCCGCGACTGAGGTCCCCATACTTCATTATTCAGATCTGCGGCAGCTGCCGTAGCTCTTCCTGTTTCATAATTTGTAGTCGCAGTTTAAGAATCACTGACGACCACCTTGATCCCGGGATGGCATGCCGCGAGTGCTACGGCCGTCTCCTCCGCCTGTACTATCACGAAACCCGTTAATGAACAGAGCACACAGGGGATCCGTCGTCTCGAGCCGCAACCGCCGTAAAGGCGTTGCCCGTCTCGTATTCTGTTGCTTGTATGTTTAGAACGCCTTTACTGCCCTGATACTTAGCCTGCGATGCAGTCGCTCCGTCCTGTTTCCTGTCCTCTTGAAATTTGGGATTCATGTTCTTGGGCAACAGTGGGACCACTAAAGGCGCTCGTGTGCTGTGCGACGTCGGTGCATGTTAAAGATGTGGTCGAAATTATTCCGAAGCCCCCCACTACGGCACGTCTTTGTTCCTTTCTTCTTTCACTCCCTCCTTTATCCCTTCCCTTACGGCGCGGATCAGGTGTCGGCCGAGATGTGAGACAGATACTGCGCCATTTTCTTTCCTCAAAAACCAGTTTTCAAGTTTTCATAGTCAAAGTATGCTTCGGCATCTGACTTAAGGCTGTTGGTATGAAATTGATAAGTCCGAAGGGCATTTGAACGTCATACGGACACACGGACTGAAACTCGTGTTTTGCATTACGTAGAACTGTCGCTCTTCTTTAAAAATAAGCTTTTATTCCCGTGACACATTTTGCACCTGTCAGACGCTACACGGGGCACGCATTCGGAGAGGCTATGCGCGCAATGCGGCAGCGTCATGTCATCATGCTGAAGCATCTTAAGTTAAGGGCACGTTTCACGGTTCTGAGGCGTCAGTGTTTGCGTTGGCAGCGCAACACAAAGTAGAAGTGCGAGGAGGAAGCAGAGGAAGAAAGTGAGCGGCTCTGCGCCAATCGCAGTTTCACAGATCCGTGGCGCCATCTGTGCGCAGTGACACGACTACCACCTTCACCGAGCCCCGCTCCACCATACGCTCTACAAGGAAGTCGACGTTCCACAACACCTACAGAGCTCCATCCGCTCCACTAGGGCACTGGCCGAGGAAGTTTGGCCATCCTACGCTGGATGGATGGATGGATGGATGGATGGATGGATGGATGGATGGATGGATGGATGGATGGATGGATGGATGGGTGGATGGATGGATGGATGGATGGATGAATTGTAGGAGCGTCCCCTTTGAAACTTTGAAACGGAGTAGTGGCAGTTGCCACTATGCTCGGCTTTTTTTTTTTCTTTCCGCGGATTCGAGGCGCCATTCTGTGCGCAGCTGCGAAAACTAGTGCTTGCGCCGCTCGAGCGTGACGCGGTCTGGTCACGATTATTCACGCCAAAGTTATTAGCCAATACTTTAAATACCACTGCACGGACGACATAGCACTGCTGCTCACTTTAAAGGCAGCAGAGCAACCACACAGAGCAATAGAAACAGCATAAAAAAGCACCAAGAAGATCCGCACCATAAAAAAAGGAAAGAGGTATCAAATAAAATATTATAGCCACCACCGCAAACTGTTGTTGCAGAATATCGAGTTACACAGACTTGGTAACAGACGGTAAAATTTTTTATACATATGCGCGGTCAGCTCACATGTCACGTCAGCTTTCTTTTTGTTATTATCCCTGAAGAGACATCTTTCACTTCTAATAACTCACGACATGCAGTGAATGTAACGAAAAGGAACTAGGCGGCGATCGACAGCCACTTGCGCACTGCAGAGGCATTACGATAAGGGGCATAATTACCTCAAATGGAAGGTACTCGCATAATTAAGACGTAGTTGGTACTTCTGAGCAGCGTAAAACCCGCTGTTGATCCGTTGTCCATAACGCTCTACAGCACCACATGCCACTCATGCCTCCTTTAGACATGTCTTGCTATGTTTCCCATTCACAGTCGGGTCAGCACAGGCACCGACAGTAACCTGCCGCACCCTGACAATTAGAAGCGGTGCACAGTGGATTCACATCATCCAAGGCTTCCCAACTACATCCGCTACGCTGAAATCTATGGTGGGCTCTGAATACCATCTCCATCTTCGCTTTCTGACTCAGGTCGTGTGGATCTCCCTTCTTCCATGTGCTACAATATACTTCCGACAACCATCTCTTTCTCTGCATTTTCAGACTCTCGAGAACAAAGAAGAGCTACGAGTAGCAGCTTGCTGGATCGCAAGAATAATACATATGCCAGCCGTGCGCGAAGCTCTGTTGCAGATACAGAGTCAGGTTTGATTACATCGACAGTGTCCTCAGTTGAACAGGATCTTTCTGTGGTGGTCGAGCGAATGCTGCGCAACTTCACCGAGGCTTTATCTCAACTTGTTGCAGGCCAATCTCTGCCTTCTCAATCACCTCTTTCGGCGGCGGCGCCTGCATCGGTCCCAAATTGTGCTGCTAGTAAGAGTCACTCCATGTCGCCTCCTGACACATCCGAAGTCCCGCCTGCCAACAGCGTTCCTGGCATTGTCTCTCACGTAGATATTTGTAACACGGATGTTGAAATGCTCTGTCCTTCCCAGAAACGTCGAGCTTCTTCCTCACCCTCGAAGTCAGCTGTTCCGCAAATCAAAGCAAAGAAAGAACCCCCCCCCCCCAAAAAAAAAAATAATAATAATAATTATCCCCCAGACTGATGTGCTGAAGGAGGCTGTTGCTGCCTCTTTCATCAGTCAATAATCATGGCGAGTCTAAAAGTTCTGCAATGGAATTGTAGTTCCGCACTTTCTTCTTTCACGGATCTTGAACTACTTATTCATAAACATAATCCAAATATTGTGATTTCGCAAGAAACGTGGCTCTCTCCACTTAAATCATTTTCGATAGAAAAATTCCGTGTTTTCAGGGTAGATCGCATTAATGGCCGGGGTGGTGGGTCTGTACAAAAATATGTCACCGGGCATCAATATCGCAGAAAGTTATGCTCCCTGACTATGAGTTGTTGGCGGTTGAAATATCCCTTCCACAGTGCGGCAAATTAACAATTGCTAATGTGTACTTTCCTGTACGTGTTCACAGGACAGACTGTTTTGATACCTTACTGAGCGGAGCAAACAGCGCAGTCATCGCAGGGGATTTTAATTCGCACCACAGTGTCTGGGGTTGCGGCCAGCTATTCTGGTTGCGGACACCTGCGGCCAGCTTCTCTGGTCCTGGATGTCTATGAATGCAGTGCGTTGCTGCAATTTCGGAGCAATAACCTTTATGCGTGGAGTTTCTCGTTCAGTCATAGATTTAACATTAGCATCTCGTGGGGTTGGAGTATCTGCATGGTCAACAATAGACTCAGGTACATCTAATGACCCACTTTCCAATAACCTTTACTATTATATCCTCTCGCCTCAGAAAAGATGGTGCAACAATGAAATTTGTAAACAACATTGCGTAAAAAAAAAATTGATATCTGCCTGATTCCCTCCATAGTTAGCTCAGGTCGAGCAGTAAGAGCTCAGCGGGAAATTTCCTTTCTGCAAGATGCTGCTGCGAGCTCTGTATTCTCTGTGTGCGCTACTGCCCCTGCCAGACAGCCGTCTCCTTGGTGGACGGAGGAGTGTGAGAAAGCTTATTGCCTTAGAAAAGCAGCATGGAAAAGCCTTTCCTATAATCAGAGCCCAGCTAATTGGATAAATTATAAGTTCTACTCTGCATCTTTCAAAAGAACTGTTAAAAAAGCAAAGGAGGGTTATAATCAAAATTTAAACACGTATCTCTCTAAACCCCAGAATAAGAAGGCTCTATATAGATTCATGGCGCGGAATAACAACTCTCCGGCCTCCAACCGCATAAAGTCAATGGTATTGTTTCCGCAGGAAGCTAAGCAACACCTTGAACGTATCGTTCAGGGGCTGGCTTTACGTTCCAAGTGCAGAAACGGTACCTTCGCACACTCTCACCCCCAACTCGGACTATCCTGAGGTGGACGTGTCGGAGCTCCTCCCAATTGTTTCCTCGATGCACTCTGCTGCCCCGGGATCTGATGGGGTTACTGTGGGCATGTTAAAAATTTTAGCGCAAGACTTTCCAACTCACCTTCTGGATATTGTAAATGCGTCATTGGAAAACTCTTGGACTCCTTACAGTTGGGAAATTGCGAAAAAAAATTTACTTTTGAAAAATGCAAAGAATGGATTTCATTTAGACAATATTCAGCCGATTGCTTTAATTTCAAATTTAGTAAAGCTAATAGAAAGAGTAATACATAGTCGCCTCACAGAGCATGTTCCTCACGTTAATGGCCTCAGCTCCGCAGATTGCCTTTCGCCGCGGTTGTTCCATATGGTCCACGCATGTGGATCTCGAGAGCCGAATACGACTCTCAATGCGCAAGAGAGAAGTTGCGGTCTTGGTGACACTTGATGTTGCTAAGGCCTACGACAGCGTTGAGCACACGGTCCTTATTAACAACCTTGCTCAGCTACATCGACCGCACTACACCTATGCTTGTATTTGTGAATTTTTAAAAGATAGATTTTTCTTCTGTACAGACAGATCTTTCTGTTCTGACACCTACGTTCAATCAAGAGGTGCGCCGCAAGGATCTGTTTTGTCTCCACTGCTTTTCAACATATTGGTTCGGGACATACCCATTCATCCAAACATTACAGTTTATGTATACGCAGATGATATAGCTTTTTTCGCATCAGCAAAGGATATTCATGCACTCTACGAGTGTTTGCAGGCATACCTGAATGCTATTGATGTCTGGTTGAACCAAATTAATTTATCACCTAATGTCAGCAAATGTGGTGTGCTAGTATTTCCGCCCGACACTCCTTTGTACATCTCGCTAGTCTACCGCTCCACTCCAATTTCGCAGGTGGAATCGGTTAAATACCTAGACGTTACTTATGATCAAAGTTTGGACTGGCGACACCATATTAAGAATAATGTTATTAAAAGGGAACGTGATCTGGGCCGGCTGACACGAGTTGGCAATAAAAAGTTTGGCATGCGTCGTGGCACGTTATTGTTGCTCTATAATTAAGGCTTATATGAGACCAATTCTGGAATTTAGTTGCGTCTTGTTCTCTGGTAGCGCAAACTACAGGCTGCAGCCATTAGCTTTACTGGAAAGGCGTGCCCTACGGCTATGCCTCGGGCTCCGAAAATCAGCTTCAAACGCTGTCGTTTATCTGGAAGCCCGTACCCCCGATCTCTTTTCCCGCTTCCAGCTTCTAACAGTGCGTACTTTCCTCAGGTCCTTTGACCCGGCCCCCCGCGTTAGTTGTTCCATTTTTCTATCCCAACCACAGCTGTTTCTCAATAATCATTGGCCACGCTATCAGCTTCCGCAAGTTAGGTTCCCGCAGAATCTGTTAGCCCCGCTTCAGGTTGATCTGATCTCCTTGCAACAAGTTGCAGATATGCAGGCTGACCCCGTCTTCTATTACGACCATATTTTCCCGTGCCATGCGAAATATATGCCCGCAAATATCCTAAGTGTCCTCCTTTCTGAACACCTACAGAATTTTCCCCTTCATACGGTTATCTCCACTGATGCCTCCGGCAGCTGTGAGAAGGCGGCGACTGGGATATATTCGCAGGAGCTGGCTTGGAGCTATTCTGTTCGTATCCCAGCTTATACTCCTATATTCTTCGCAGAGTTTCTGGCTATTGGTTTGGCCCTTCTTCAACTTCCTAGGCATGTAGCACGTGTTCTTATTCTTGCAGACTGCCTTTCAGTTCTAGTCTTTCTCCATAATTCGGAAAGATCTTTATTGAATCGTTCGCTTAGGTTTTTTTGTTCCGCGCACAGTGTGTGAGATCCGCTTTGTCTGGGTACCTGGGCATTCGGGCGTCTATTTTAACGAGGTGACTGATTTATTGGCAAGGTCAGCTCTCTGCGCACCTGTAATCTATCCCGTCCCGCACCTCATTTTGTTAGAAACTTCACGATTCCAGCGCTTCCAGCATATCTCGGCCAACTTGAGTGATCCATTGCTCAATACTGTGGATTTTCACCACTTAAAGTACCCATGGAATATCCGGTGGTGTAAATAAAGGCTTTGTGAGGTGTCAATGACCCTTCTGCGATGCAGAATCCCTCACTTAAATTTGTACTTATGCAGATGTGGGTTCGCTGCGACAAACCTTTGTGTATCATGTGGGCAAGTTGAAACAATAGATCATTTTCTCCTCTCTTGCCGGCGGTTCGCAGTTCAAAGAAAACAATATTTGCGGTCCCTCTATCGTGGTTAGGACTCCCTCTGTTTCTTCCAGTTCTTTCGTTCGGTGCGAGCGCAAAGGGATTCCCTTTAAGCAGTGTTTGCAGCTGCGTTCATGATTACATAAGTGCAACTGATCGATTACCTTGTTAGCTGTATACAAAATTTTGTCGCATGTCCAAAAATGCTCGATTCTATTCCTGGTAATTCATATTTCTTTAATTCATTTGACATTTCCAAGTTTTATCTTGATTCAGTCTTCGCACGCCTATTTTTCCCCGCGCAAATACCTCATTGGGATTATCTACTGAACCTTGGCCAAATCCCGTGCGAAGAAGAAGAAGAAGTTTCCCTCGCGGGCACGTGAAGGCATTAAAAGAAGACGAAGAAGCCGTTGCCTACCAGTCAGGGCCTATTCAACCCACTGCTCACAAATGCCGAAGACGCGAAGCAAGCGCACGACTCGCTCATCAAGCGCGAGGCATCGCGTAGCCTCCTCCTCTGGCGACGCGACGCTGCCTGCGACAGAATGCCTCAGCTCAGACTCGACCTCGGAGACGGGGCGCTGCAGCTGCGCTGCGGACGACGCCCAGCTGTCCACCACCGACGCCCAGCTGTCCACCACCGACACCCAGCTGACCACCATCGACACCCAGTTCACCACAACCGAGGCGACGTCGAGTACCCGGTATCCTCCGCACAGGCGCCTCTTGCAACTGGAGAGCCAGCTGGAAGACTTGCCTCGTGCCTGCTCGTGCTCCCTCCAGCAGCACACGTCTGGCGGCGAGCGGGCAGCCAAAGACCCGGCGCGCCGGGGTGCCAGGCTGCAGAACGCGTTGTGGTTCCTGCCAAGGCTCCGTATTCCGTCCAAAACGCGGGCCGGGACAGGCCGGCTGACGTCTTTCGTGCGCCGCAACAAGAGCAACCTCGTCACGAGTCTCGTAGCCGCGTTCACGGTGTTCCTGCTGGTGCCCCTGTGTGTAGTATACTACATGGCAGGAACCATGGCAGCAGGTTAGTATAGCAGCTGAGGTAAACAATAATTTTGTGTCGCTGTGAGTCTCAAGCCAGATAACAGAATGACGGCCCGTTATTTTTGCTGTGCTTGCCTGCTGCGACGTGCACTAAAACTTCACTACTCAAAGCCTTTAGGAACGTTGACAGTTTCTTTTCTCAACTGCGCTACAATGTACGCCAAATTAATCGAACCATACGTAGAGAGAGTTTGGCACTTTCCAAAGCGCCTGCGCGGTAAACACTATGTAGACCAACCGCGTTGTTAGGCCTGGGAGACTTCACATCCTGCTGCCAAGCACAAGAGCTCAGGTTCAGTATCGTTTTGCGGAAACCGCGATACTCGCAAATGGACATACTCGCAAATGGACCGAGGCTAGTGTGTACGGATGAGCTTTAGTAGTGGCAGATATCAATCAGAAACTCTATTCGAAGTCTCTGCAGGTGCAGCTTTGGTGCAGATAACAAATTTGAAGCTTCGGAGCTCGAGGTATGAGAAATAGTTCCGGTCAGGTCGTCAATGTGTGCTGTGTTTCCACGGCAGGCTTTCCTCGGAAAGGAGCGTTCCTTGCGGGCGAGGGCCTCGACATGGGCTTAGAGTCCGAGACAGGCTTCGAGACAGGGACCTGCAAGGACTTCCATCCGCTGGCGAGCAGTGTTCCTGTGTACGCGGAGCTGTCCTTCGCCAACACGGGGGACTTCGTCCCGTACCGGACCAAGGCCGTGAGCGCAAACGCCATCTTCTGCGTCTACCAGAACGACGTGTTCCTGCGTTTTCCCAAGCTGCGCTACCGCGTGGTCGACGTGCCGGGAGCCTACTGCACTCACCTCATCTACCACTCGGCTGGCGTCACGGCCGACGGGTCCATCTACAGCAAGGACCCCACATTCGACGAGGCGTACCAGGCGAGGATCCATATATTACTGCTCTTCCGCGTAGAGTTTACCGCTTTGGCGTGCGACAGTGCTTTCTTCAGCTGTGTGTCTCGGAAGTTTTCCACTTGTAATATTCGTGGCCGACCCATGAAAAAAAAGCAAGCAAAGAAGAAGTGCATAGGGATGGTCATGGTCAAAATCGACAAAATACAAACGAGCACAACCGTACTGGATGCGCACAGTCCTAGAGCGCCATTTACACCCGCAGCCAAAAGTAATTGGAAGGCAATATAAGGTGTAAAAATCAATTTCACCGCGTCGTTTGTCCTTGCATCCTGGTATTGATGTATGCAGTGTAATTGCCATCGTGCGAATTACGCAGTGCATTCTTAAATTTTCAGCAACACATCTCGGATGCAAATAAATTAATTTTTCTCGA